>NC_057801.1:671457325-671635003 GCF_018294505.1 Triticum aestivum
CATCCAGAGAGGCAGCATCCATCAGCTTCAGTTAGCAGCAGTAGCGAAGGAATTGCTCGATGGGGTTCAGTTAACAGCCATCGATCAATCGCTCGGGTTCAGTAACGCGTAGCCTGCACTGCAATCGCTCGGGTTCAGTTAAAGCCCAACGCCTCGCTTGGGTTCAGTTAGAACCAACGCCTCGCACACACACGCGTACGTGTACGATAGAAACACGCATCGCTCTGCCCCCGACCTCCCACCGTAACCAGGAACTCCCCGAAATTTTCCTCGCCCTTGCTTCTACCATGGTTTTTTCTGTCATGGACGGCCCAAAGAATGTCATGCAGCTGCGTCTCCGGCCCGCCCAGGACGAAAAGCCCATTTTCTATCATGATTTTTTGTCATAGAAGTAGGAGCCCACCACATCTATGATGATACCGGGTTTTGTCACAATCATCGTCATAGAAGTGTCATATGTATGACAGAAAAAAATTCTTTCGCCCCAAAATGTCACGGATGTGTCTTTTTTTGGTAGTGATTAATGGGCGTACCTGAGATATAATGTTTTATTCATTGCCCATTAACAACCTTTGGGTTAGTACCTTTAGCATTATTTATTTTGATAGCTCCAGACCGATAAACCTCCTCGATAACATAGGGTCCTTCCCATTTAGAGAGGAGTTTTCTTGCAAAGAATCTGAAACGAGAGTTGTACAAAAGAACATATTCTCCAACTTTAAACTCACGCTTTTGGATTCTTTTATCATGCCATCTTTTAACTTTTTCTTTAAACAACTTGGCATTTTCATAAGCTTGGGTTCTCCATTCATCTAATGAGCTAATATCAAATAACCTCTTTTCACCGACAAGTTTGAAATCATAGTTGAGTTCTTTAATTGCCCAATATGCTTTATGTTCTAATTCAAGAGGCAAATGGCAAGCTTTTCCATAAACTATTTTATAAGGAGACATACCCATAGGATTTTTATATGTTGTTCTATAAGCCCAAAGTGCATCATCTAATTTCTTATCCCAACTCTTTTGGGACCTATTGACAGTCTTTTACAAAATTAATTTTATTTCCCTATAGCTAAGTTCAACTTGACCACTAGACTGAGGATGATACGGTGATGCAATTCTATGGTTAACATCATATTGGGCAAGCATTTTACGGAAAGCACCATGAATAAAGTGTGAACCACCATCAGTCATTAAATATCTAGGGACTCCAAACCTTGGGAAAATAACTTCCTTAAGCATTTTAATAGAGGTGATGTGATCAGCACTACTAGTTGGAATAACTTCTACCCACGTAGTAACATAATCAACAGCAACCAAAATATGTGTATACCCATTAGAGGAAGGAAAAGGTCCTATGTAATCAAATCCCCAAACATCAAATGGTTCAACAGCAAGTGAATAATTCATAGGCATTTCTTGACGCTTACCGATATTACCTATCCTTTGACATTCATCACAAGACAAGACGAACTTACGAGCATCCTTCAAAAGAGTAGGCCAATAAAACCCAGACTGCAATACCTTGTGAACAGTTCTATCTCCAGCATGATGCCCTCCATATGCTTCGGAGTGACATTTTAGTAGGATTTGTCCCTGTTCATGCTCAGGTACACAACGTCTAATAATACCATCTACTCCTTCTTTATAAAGATGTGGATCATCCCAAAAGTAATGTCTTGAATCATAGAAGAATTTTTTCTTTTGTTGGTATAACACCTTGGGATTCATGCTACAGAAAATCGATACTGATGGTGCCATGTCATCACAATTAGCTAAACCAAAATTTTCCACTTGACAAAAAAATCAAAGTCACTTTCTAATTTAAGATAAAGACAAATAATTGATTTCCTCTAACAGAAAGAATAAAATCTTCACCTTTTTCTAAAATTTCCCCTGATCATTATCTTATTAAAAACTACAATTATTTGCGCACCTAGTATTCCCTAGAAATTTATAAATGGGTCCAGCAACGAATAAAATAGCCTCTTCAAAAAAAATGTTTTTAACATTGCAAAAGAAAAATTGAGGCTTGTTGTACTAGCTCAAAGCATTGCCTAGTATTTATATGATAAATATCAAGTTCAACTAAGATCATTTGGTATTTAATTAAATTGCCAAACTTAGAGGGAATAAAGAAACGGTATAAGAAAAATAAGAAATAGAGAAAATCTCCTTTGCGCTCGGCCTAACGATCACTGTTCCAGGCCTAGCCCAACTAAACGGTCTTTCCTCCTACCTCTCGCAGGAGATAGGCAGAGGCCATGGCGTGCGGCCATCCGTGGCCACCACGGCCGGATTGCCGACGCCTGGCGCTACAGAGTGCCTTGGAGAGGATAAGGAGGCCGTCCCCGATGTCGTGGACAAACCCTAGCCGCTTTTCCGCTTCCCCTCGCTCACTCTCCTCTCTACAACACGCGCCACAGACGCCATCGCCTCCTCCTCGTCAATCCCGCGGCCACCGTGTGCCTCGTCGCCTGAGAAGACATCCAGGAGAACCACCACGATCCACTTCGTCCATCCCGAGCATGGAATCGAGTCAGGGCGGCCTGTACCCTCGCCATCGCCATCATCTGCATCGCGTACATCACCGACATCCGTCGTCGATTCTCAATGTTCCGGTCTGCCCCGACCCTCTCCGACCTCGTCCTTGGCTCCGCGGTGAGCCCCTCCATCGGATCCCCATTGTAGCCCCCTCGATCCGTCACCATCATAGTCGTGCTCGCCAAGGCCGCCCTGGTCGGCACTCGCGTCGTCGTTCGCGCACCCTGGCGCTCACCGCGTCGTTGACCGCGTCTCCACATGCGCCCACACGTACTCCGCCATGCCCCGGTCTCGCCCTACAGCGTGTGCGCCCACTCCTCGCTCGCGCGCCAGCCCGCTGCCGCGCTCGCCGCCCGTTCCTGTCGCGCTGCTCCGCTGCAATCGCTGTCATTTCCTGCTGATGGTCGCTCCGGCTACCTACTGCTGCTGCTTGCTCTGCCTGTTGTCGCTGTCCCCTCTATTTCGTCTGTTCGGAGTCCGTCTAACATCAGGAAATCATCCTCGGATGTTTTCCCCCTTCATCTACAATGTGTAGCACTACGTTAGGTCAACCCTAGCTCTGCATATCGTCGTGTCATGCTTAGTGATGCATATGTTTGCTTTGTCATTTATTATGTTCCCCATTCATTACTTCTTTCTGGTAGACCTCGAGACCGATGATGCCCTTGTGATCAACTATGTCACCGACGACACCACTGACGACCTTGCCTTTGCCGCAGAGCAACCAGGAAAGCTCCTCCCTTGATCACCAGATATCGCCTATTCTTTCCTCTATTGATTGCATTAGAGTAGTGTAGCCTGTTACTGTTCTTGATTAATCCTATTTTGTTGCATAGCCTGTCATTGTTGCTACAGTTGTTGATACCTTACCTGCAATCCTAAATGCTTAGTATAGGATGCTAGTTTATCATCTGTGGCCCTACATTCTTGTTCGTATGCCTTGCTATACTATCGAGCCGTGATGACTCGGGAGGTGATCACGAGTACATACTATACATACATACATACTATATAGATGGTGACTAAAGTCGGGTCGGCTCGTAGAGTACCTGCGAGTGATTCACGGATTGGGGGCTGAAAGGACATTTGTCCCGACGGCCCTCTGTGTGGATCTTTGTGGCGGAGCGACATGGCAGGTTGAGACCACCTAGGTGAGAGGTGGGCCTGGCCCTGGTCGATGTCCGCGGTTACTTCAAAGTAACACGCTTACGAGATCTTGGTATTTGATCTGAGTCTGGCCACTGGCCTATACGCACTAACCAACTATGCGGGAACATTTATGGGCACTCGACGTCGTGGTATCAGCTGAAGCCTTCTTGACATCAGCGACTGAGCGGCGCGTGCCTGGTTGGACTGCGTAACGCAACTTACTTTGTAATGGAGGTTGCTAGGTCTGCTCACCGGCCGCGTACGCAACATGCAGGTGTGTAATGGGCGATGGGCCCAGACCCCTGTGCGCATAGGATTTAGACCGGCGTGCTGACCTCTCTGTTGTGTCTAGGTAGGGCGGCGACGTGTTGATCTTCCGAGGCCGGGCATGACTCATGAAAGTGTGTCCAGCCAGAGGGATCGAGCGTGTTGGGAAATGTGGTGCACCCCTGTAGGGAAGTTTATCTATTCGAATAGTCGTGTTCCTTAGTAAAAGGATGAACCAGAGTTGTACCTTGACCTTATGATAACTAGAACCAGATACTTAATAAAACACACCCAGACAAGTTCCAGAGACAACCCGGTGATCGCTTTCCCACAGGGTGACGAGGGGAGGATCGCCGAGTAGGATTATGCTATGCGATGATACCTGGTGAACTTCAATCTACTCTCTTCTACATGCTGCAAGATGGAGGCTGCCAGAAGCATAGTCTTCGATAGGACTAGCTATCCCCCTCTTATTCTGGCATTCTGCAGTTCAGTCCATCGATATTGCCTCTTTACACATATACCCATGCGTATGTAGTGTAGATCCTTGCATGCAAGTACTTTGGATGAGTACTCACTGTTTCTTTGCTCCCTCTTTTCCCCGTTTTCCTCTTCTTCCCGGACGTCGCAACCAGATGTTGGAGCCTAGGAGCCATACGCCACCATCGACGACGACTCCTACTACACTGGAGGTGCCTACTACTACGTGCAGGCCGCTGACGACGACCGGGAGTAGTTTAGGAGGATCCCAAGCAGGAGGCCAGGGCCTCTTTCGATCTGTATCCCAGTTTGTGCTAGCCATCTTATGGCAACTTGTTTAACTTATGTTTGTACTTAGATATTGTTGCTTCTGCTGACTCGTTTATGTTCGAGCACTTGTATTCGAGCCCTCGAGGCCCCTGGCTTATAATATGATGCTTGTATTACTTATTTTACTTTTAGAGTTGTGTTGTGATATCTTCCCGTGAGTCCCTGATCTTGATCGTACACATTTGCGTGCATGATTAGTGTACGATTGAATCGGGGGCATCACAGTTGGTATGTAAAGCTAGGTGGTACGTAAATATTTAGCAACAATGTAGTTACATAGTCAGCATACCAAGGAGTGTTATTGGAAACATTTATTGTAGCTAACTGCTCATCAGGAAAACTACCATCAATAGGTAGTGGGTCATCAAGCACATTTTCGAGCCTAGACAAGTTATCAGCTACGGGGTTCTCCGCTCCTTTTCTATCAGTGATATGTAAATCAAATTCTTATAGCAAGAGAACCCAACGAATAAGTCTAGGTTTAGCATCTTTCTTTTCCATAAGATATTTTATAGCAACATGGTCGGTGTGAACGATAACTTTAGAGTCAACAGTGTAAGATCTAAATTTATCACAAGCAAACACCACTGCTAAGAATTCTTTTTCAATAGTAGCATAATTCTTTTGAGCACTGTCTAGGGTTTTACTAGCGTAATGAATGACAATCAGTTTCTTATCAACTCTTTGTCCTAGAACAGCACCAACAGCATAATCACTAGCATCACACATAATTTCAAAAGGCATGTTCCAATCAGGTGGTTGAACAATAGGTGCAGAAATTAAGGCTTTCTTGAGTGTCTCAAAGGCTTCAAAAAAATCATCATCAAAAACAAAAGAAACATCCTTTTGCAAAAGATTTGTAATAGGCCTAGAAATTTTAGAAAAGTCTTTGATAAATCTCCTACAGAAACCAGCATGACCTAGGAAACTATGAATACCTTTGATGTCTTTAGGACATGGCATTTTCTCAATTGCATCAACCTTAGCTTTGTCCACTTCAATAATTCTTTCAGAAATCTTATGACCCAAGACAATACCTTCATTAACCATAAAGTGGCACTTCTCCCAATTCAAGACAAGATTTGTTTGATCACATCTCTGCAAAACTCGATCAAGATTACCTAAACAATCATCAAAAGACTTTCCATAAACAGGGAAGTCATCCATGAAAACTTCAACAATCTTTTCAAAAAAATCAGAGAATATAGCAGTCATACATCTTTGAAAGGTAGCAGGTGCATTGCATAAACCGAAAGCCATACGTCTATAAGCATAAGTTCCAAAGGGACAAGTGAAAGTGGTTTTTTCTTGATCAGGTTGAGAAACAGGTATTTGCAAAAAATACAGAATCTCCATCACGGAAGAAAAAGTGTGTGTGCTTAGATAATATTTCTAGCATTTGATCAATAAAAGGCCGAGGGTAATGATCTTTTCTAGTTGCTTTATTTAATTTTCTAAAATCAATTACCATTCTATAGCCTGTAACAATTCTTTGTGGAATAAGTTCATTCTTATCATTAGGAACAACAGTAATACCTCCGTTCATAGGGACACAATGAACATGACTTACCCATCTACTATCAGCTATATATAGGATACATTATACCTGCTTCCAGAAGTTTTAATATCTCCGTTCTTACCACTTCTTTCATCTTTGGATTTAACCGGCGTTGGTGATCAACAACGGGTTTAGCATCAGGTTCCATATTAATCTTGTGCTGACATGGAGTGGGACTAATGCCCTTTAAATCATCAAAGTATATCCAATAGCAGCTCGGTGCTTCCTTAGAACTTTCAATAGTCTTTCTTCTTCATGTTCTGAAAGGTTAGCACTAATAATAATAGGATATATCTTCTTTTCATCAAGATAAGCATATTTCAAAGTGTCTGGCAATTGTTTTAATTCAAACACAGGATCACCTTTAGGTGGAGGAGGACCTCCTAGAGTTTCAATAGGCAAATTGTGTTTAAGCAGAGGACGTTGTTCAAAGAAATATCATCTATTTCATTTATTTCATGCATATGTAAATTATTTTCATGGTCTAGCAAATATTGTTCTAGTGGATCAGTAGGAGGCACAACAATAGAAGCAAGACCAATTATTTCATCCATACTAGGCAATTCTTTTTCATGAAGCTTTCTACTAAACTTGGAAAAATTAAACTCATGAGACTCACCACCAAAACTAACACCGACAGTTTGTTTCTTACAATCTATTCTAGCATTAACGGTGTTCAAGAAAGGTCTACCAAAAATAATGGGACAAAAGTCATCTTGTGGGGAACCAAGAACAAGAAAATCAGTAGGGTATCTTATTTTCCCACACAAGACTTCAACATCTCTAACAATCCCAATTGGTGATATAGTGTCTCTATTAGCAAGTTTAATAGTAACGTCTATGTCTTCTATCTCTGCGGGTGCTATGACATTCATGATTTCTTGGTATAAGGTAAAGGGAATAGCACCCACGCTAGCACCTATGTCACATAAACCATGATAACAGTGATCTCCTATTTTAACTAAGACAACGGGCATGCCAACAACGGGTCTATTATGCGTCCTATCAGGTTTGACAATTCTAGTGGCTTCTTCACAGAAGTAAATAACATGTCCATCTACATTTCTTCCAAGAGATCCTTAACCATAGCAATAGTAGCTTCTACTTTCATTTGTTCATCAGGTTTAGGTGTTCTAATATAACTTCTGTTGACCAAAGTTGAAACTTTAGCATGTTCCTTTATCCTAACAGGGAAAGGTGGTTTCTCAATATAAGCAGTAGGAACAACTGGATCAACATTATAGAGTATAGTTTCCTCTTTAGCTAGTACCAGTTCATTAACTTCTTCTTTAATAGGTGGGTGATATTTAAACCACTTCTCTTTAGGGAGATCAACATGAGTGGCAAATGATTCACAAAAGGGGGCTACTATCTCAAAGTCAAGTCCATATTTAGTGCTAAACTTTTGAAAAGCATTGATATTCGTAAAAGATTTAACACAATCATACTTAAGCTTAATACTTGACTCTTTACCTTTGTCGAGTTCCCAATCTTCAGATTTGCGTTTAATTCTTTCTAAAAGATCTCACCGGAATTTAATAGTCTTCTTCATGAAAGAACCAGTACAAGAAGTATCGAGCATGGATTGATCATCACGAGAAAGCCGAGCATAAATTTCTTGGATAATAATTTCTCTTGAGAGCTCATGATTGGGGCATGAATATAACATTGACTTAAGCCTCCCCCAAGCTAGAGCAATTCTTTATCCTTCACGTTGCCAAAAATTATATATGTAATTCCGATCACGATGAACTAGATGCATTGGATAATTTTTTTGGTGGAACTCCAGTTTCAATCGATTCCAATTCCAAGATCCAATATCATCGCATAGCCTGTACCATGCCAATGCTTTTCCCTTCAAAGACAAAGGGAAAACCTTCTTCATAACTTCATCTCCGGGTAAACCTGCAAGCTTAAACAATCCACAAATTTGTTCCAGATATATCAAGTGCATATCAGGGTGTTCGGTTCCATCTCCTGCATACGGATTAGCTAGCAGTTGTTCTATCATACCCGAAGGAATTTCATATTCAATATTTTTAGTAGGTGCAGTAGGTTGAGGGGTAGCTAATGTGGTTCCGGTCGAGGTGAAGATACCCCAAAAATAAACCTCAAAGGATTGTTTTCCATAGTAACAAGTGACAGTAAATTTCAGCACACTATATAAATGTTTCCTTACCAAATTCCACTTACCAAAGGCGCTTCACTCCCCGGCAACGGCGCCAGAAAATAGCCTTGATGACCCACAAGTATAAGGGATCAATTGTAGCTCTTTTCGATAAGTAAGAGTGTCGAAACCAAAGAGGAGCAGAAGGAAATGACAAGTGGTCTTCAGTAAGGTAATGTCTGCAAGTGCTGAAATTGTAAGCAACCGAGTAGTTTGATAGCAAGATATTTTCTAATGAGCAAGTAATGATTGTAGTAAGAAAAGTGCAGCAAGGTAGCCCAATCATTTTGAGGCAAAGGACAGGACAAAACGGTCTCTTATAGTAAGCAAAGCGTTCTTGAGGGTGCACGTGAATTTCATCTAGTCACTTTCATCATGTTGGTTCGATTTGTGTTTGCTACTTTGATAATTTGATATGTGGGTGGATCGGTGCTTAGGTGTTGTTCTTACTTGAACAAGCCTCCTACTTATGATTCCCCCCCCCCCCCCCCCCCGCGCGTTCGCGCAAACATCCGCAACTATGAGAAAAGTAGTAAGGATAAATTCTAACCATAGCATTAAACTTTTGGATCCAATCGGTCCCTTACGGAATAGCGCATAAACTGGGGTTTAAGCTTCTGTCACTCTCGCAACCCATCATCTAATTACTACTCCACAATGCATTCCCTTAGGCCCAAATATGGTGAAGTGTCATGTAGTCGACGTTCACATGACACCACTAAGGGAATCACAACATACATACTATCAAAATATCGAACACACGTCAAGTTCACATGATTACTTGCAACATGATTTCTCCCGTGACCTCAAGAACAAAAGTAACTACTCACAAATGATAATCATGCTCAAGATCAGAGGGGTATTAAATAGCATAATGGATCTGAACATATAATCTTCCACCAAATAAACCATATAGTAATCAACTACAAGATGTAATCAACACTACTAGTCACCCACAAGCACCAATCTATAGTTCTGGTAACAAGATTGAACACTATAGATGAACTAGGGTTTGGGATGAGATGGTTCTATTATAGATGTTGATGGATATTTCCCTCCCCAAGATGGGAGAGTTGGTGGTGATGATGATGACGATAATTTCCCCCTCCAGGAGGGAAGTTCCCCTGGCGAAATCGCTCCGTCGGAGGGAAAAAGTGCTCCTGCTCAAGTTCCGCCTCGAGACGGTGGCGCTCCGTCCCGAAAGTCCTCTCCTTATTATTTCTAAGTCAAAATGACTTATATACCAGAAGATGGGCACCGTAGGTGGGCCGGGATGAGCACAACCCACCAGGGAGCGCCTGGGGGCCCAGGCGCGCCCTCGTGTCTTGTGCTCACCAAGGTGGCCCCCTCCAGTACTTATTTGCTCTAGTATTTCTCATTTATTCCATAAAAAATCCTCGTGAAGTTTCAGCTTGATTGGAGTTATGCGGAATAGGTGGCCTGACGTAGCTTTTCCAGGTCCAGATTTCCAGCTGTCAGAATTCTCCCTCTTTGTGTGTAACTTGCATATATGAGAGAAAAGGCATTATAATTACTCCAAAAAGCATTATTTTGCATAAAAACATCATTTATAACAGTAGGAAAACATGATGCAAAATGGACGTATCACTCACAAAGACCTAGGGAAATTTGAGGAAGCCCATCATTGGAATATACAAGCCAAGTTCTATAATGAAAAATTCCCACTAGTATATGAAAGTGACAATGTAGGAGACTCTCTATCATGAAGATCATGGTGCTACTTTGAAGCACAAGTGTGGTAAAAGGATAGTAGCATTGCCCCTTCTCTCTTTTCTCTCATTTTTTTTATTTGGGCCTTCTCTCATTTTTTTGCCTCTTTTTTTCTGTCCGGAGTCTCATCCCGACTTGTGGGGGAATCATAGTCTCCATCATCTTTCCTCACGTGGGACAATGCTCTAATAATGAAGATCATCACACTTTTATTCACTTACAACTCAAGAATTACAACTCGATACTTAGAACAAAATATGACTCTATATGAATGCCTCCGGCGGTGTACCAGGATGTGCAATGAATCAAGAGTGACATGTACGAAAGAATTATGAATGGTGGCTTTGCCACAAATATGATGTCAACTATATGATCATGCAAAGCAATATGCCAATGATGGAGCGTGTCATAATAAACAGAACGGTGGAAAGTTACATGGCAATATATCTCGGAATGGCTATGGAAATGCCATAATATGTAGGTATGGTGGCTATTTTGAGGAAGGTATATGGTGGGTGTATGGTACCGGCGAAAGTTGTGCGACACTACAGAGGCTAGCAATGGTGGAAGGGTGAGAGTGCTTATAATCCATGGACTCAACATTAGTCATAAAGAACTCACATACTTATTGCAAAAATCTATTAGTCATCGAAACAAAGTACTATGTGCATGCTCCTAGGGGAAGGGTTGGTAGGATTTAACCATCGCGTGATCCCGACCTCCACACAAAGGATGATAATCAAAAATATCTCATGCTCATACTTCATAGCATAACGGTTCACCATACATGCATGCTACTGGACTTGCAAGCTTTAACACAAGTATTTCTCAAATTCACAATTACTCACTAGCACGACTCTAATATCACCATCTTCATATCTCAAAACAATCATAAGGAATCAAACTTCGCATAGTATTCAATGCACTTTATATGAAAGTTTTTATTATATCCCTCTTGGATGCCTATCATATTAGGACTAAATTTATAACCAAAGCAAATTACCATGCTGTTTAGAGACTCTCAAAATAATATAAGTGAAGCACGAGAGTTCATCAATTTCTATAAAATAAAACCACTGTCGTGCTCTAAAAATATTTAAGTGAAGCACTAGAGCAATATTGCCTAGCTCAAAAGATATAACTGAAGCACATAGAGTATTCTAATAAATCACGATTCATGCGTGTCTCTCTCAAAAGGTGTGTACAATAAGGATTATTGTGGCAAACTAAAAAGCAAGACTCAAATCATACAAGACGCTCCAAGCGAAACACATATCATGTGGTGAATAAAAATATAGCCTCAAGTAAAGTTACCGATAGATGAAGACGAAAGAGGGGATGCCTTCTGGGTTATCCCCAAGCTTAGGCTCTTGGTTGTTCTTGAATATTACCTTGGGGTGCCTTGGGCATCCCCAAGCTTAGGCTCTTGCCACTCCTTATTACATAGTCCATCAAGTCCTTACCCAAAACTTGAAAACTTCACAACACAAAACTCAATAGAAAATCTCATAAGCTTCGTTAGTATAAGAAAACAAATCACCACTTTTGGTACTGTTGTGAACTCATTATTTATTTATATTGGTGTAATATCTATTGTATTCCAACTTTTCCATGGTTCATACCCCCCGATACTAGCCATAGTTTCATCAAAATAAGCAAACAACACATAGAAAACAGAATCTGTCAAAAACAGAACAGTGTGTAGCAATCTGGATATTTCGAATACTTATGTAACTCCAAAAATTCTGAAAAATTAGGACAACCTAAGAAATTTGTGTACCAATCCAGTTCAAAAAGGATCAGATCAAAAGAATGCTTCTGTGAATTATGAAAATTATTTTCCTGGGCATAAAAGTTTCTGTTTCTCAGCAACATCAAAACAACTATCACCGTAAGCTATCCCAAAGGTCTTACTTGGCACAAACACTAACACAAAACCACATCTAACCAGAGGCTAGATGGATTATTTATTGAAAAACAGCAAGGAATAATATTGGGTTATCTCCCAACAAGCGTTTTTCTTTAAAGCCTTTTTAGCTAGGCATTGAGATTTCGATGATGCTCACATAAAAGAGAAGAATAGAAGCACAAAGAGAGCATCATAAAACTCGTGACAAACACATCTAAGTCTAACATACTTCCTATGCATAGGCATTTTATAAGCAAACAAATTATCAAGGCAAACAAAAACTAGCATATGTAAGGAAGAAGAAGGAGACGATAGCAATTTCAACATGAAGAGAGGTATTTTAGTAACATGAAAATTTCTACAACCATGTTTTCCTCACTCATAATAATTACATGTAGGATCATAAGAAAAATCAACAATACAGCTATCACATAACATATTCTCAACACGATCCACATGCATGCGAAGTTGACACTCTTCCAAAATAGTGGGATTAACATTAACTAAAGTCATGACCTCTCCAAACCCACTTTTCTCAAAAAGTTCATAAGATTGAACATTCTCCAAATATGTGGGATCTAAAGTTGACATTCTTCCAAACCCACTTTCAATATTATTGCAAACATTATTATCAATCTCATATTCATTATGGGGCTTAAATAAATTTTCAAGATCATAAAAAGAATCATCCCAATCATGATCATTGCAACAAGTAGTAGACATTGAAAAAATTAGCATCCCCAAGCTTAGGGTTTTGGATATCATTAACACAATTGACATTAATAGAATTTATAATAACATCATTACAATCATGCTTTTCATTCAAAGAGCTATTGTGAATCACCTTATAATTTTCTTCATCACAATTTTCAGATTCACAAATTTCAAGCAAAACCTCATAAAGATAACCTAGTGCACACAATTCACTAGCAATAGGTTCATCATAATTGGATCTCTTAAAAAGATTAGCAAGTGGATGAGGATCCATAAAGTTTTAGCAAGCAAAGATGCAAGCAAAAAGAAGGCACATGGTAACACAAGCAAACAAAAGGTCGAATAGAAGGAAGGCAAAAAAAGGGCGAATCTTTTCGAAAATCATTTTAGAAGTGGGGGAGAGGAAAATGAGAGGCAAATGGCAAATAATGTAATGCAAGAGATGAGAATTTATGATGGGTACTTGGTATGTCTTGACTTGGCGTAGATCTCCCCGGCAACGCGCCAGAAATTCTTCCTGCTATTTCTTGAGCTTGCGTTGGTTTTTCCCTTAAAGAGGAAAGGATGATGCAGCAAAGTAGAGTAATTATTTCCCTCAGTTTTGAGAACCAAGGTATCAATCTAGTAGGAGACAACGAACAAGTCATTGAATACCTGCACAAACAATCAAACAACTTGCACCCAACGTGAAAAGGGGTTGTCAATCCCTTCACGGTTACTCGCAAAAGTGAGATCTGATAGAGATAGATAAAGGGTAAAGTAAATATTTTTGGTATTTTTTGGTTTATAGATCGGAAAGTAAAAGATTGCAAAGTAAATCGGAAACTAAAATTGTAGACCGGAAACTTATATGATGGAAAATAGACCCAGGGGCCATAGGTTTCACTAGAGGCTTCTCTCAAGATAGAAAATATTATGGTGGGTGAACAAATTACTGCCGAGCAATTGATAGAAAAGCGCAAAGTTATGACGATATCTAAGGCAATGATCATGAATGTAGGCATCATGTCCGTGTCAAGTAGACCGAAATGATTCTGCATCTACTACTATTACTCCACACATCGATCGCTATCCAGCATGCATCTAGAGTATTAAGTTCATAAAGAATGTAGTAACGCATTAAGCAAGATGACATGATATAGAGGAATTAACTCAAGCAATATGATGAAAACCCCATCTTTTTATCCTCGATGGCAACAATACAATACGTGCCTTGCTGCCCTTACTGTCACTGGGAAAGGACACCGCAAGATTGAACCCAAAGCTAAGCACTTCTCCCATTGCAAGAAAAACCAATCTAGTTGGCCAAACCAAATCAATAGTTCGAAGAGACTTGCAAAGATATCAAATCATGCACATAAGAATTCATAGAGATTCAAATAATATTCATAAATAAGCTGATCATAAATCCACAATTCATCAGATCTCGGCAAACACACAGCAAAAAGTGTTACATTGAATAGATCTCCAAGAACATCAAGGAGAACATGGTATTGAGAATCAAAAAGAGAGAAGAAGGCATCTAGCTACTAGCTATGGACCCGTAGGTCTATTGTAAACTACTCACGCTTCATCGGAAGGGCAATGGTGTTGATGTAGAAGCCCTCTGTGATCGAATCCCCCTCCGGCAGGACGCCAGAAAAGGCCCCTAGATGGGATCTCATGGGTACAGAAGGTTGCAGCGGTGGAAAAGTGTTTTCGTGGCTCCCTCTGTTGGTTTTGGGATATATGAGAATATATAGGCGGAATAAATAGGTCGGTGGAGTCATGAGGGGCCCACAAGGGTGGGGGCGCGCCCTACCCCCCTGGGCGCACCCTTCATCCTTGTGTCCACCTCGTGGCTTCTTTGACTTGCACTCCAGGTCCTCTGGATGTCTTCTGGTCCAAGAACAAACATCGCAAAAGTTTTATTCTGTTTGGTTTTCCTTTTCTGCGGAACTCTAGCTAAAACAAGGAAAAAACATAAACTGGCACTAGGCTCTATGTTAATAGGTTAGTCCCAAAAATAATATAAAATAGCATATTAATGCATACAAAACATCCAAAACAGATAATATAATAGCATGGAACAATCAAAAATTATAGATACGTTGGAGACGTATCAGTGGATTCTCAAGACATGAAACTGGGTTTAAGGGTGTGGGATGCACAATTTGTATCTCTAATTAGTGCGATTTTTTGGCTAGTAAAGGATCCTAGACAAGCACCACATGTTAGGAGATCCATAACAATATAACTTCTATGTGAATGTAAACAACCATAATTCATTACGTTGTCTTCCTTGTCCAACGTCAACTAATTGATATAGAAATTTTATGGGAGCTCACAATTATTAAAGATGTCCAAGATAGTATATTTATATGTGAGACTTCTCTTCCCTTATTACTTTTTGATGGATTGGAACAATGACCAATGTTATGCTTGTCAAGTTCCAACAAGTTTTATCAACTATACTTCTTTTATGTGAAGTCATTACTCCCCATGGGAGTAGCATATGATCTTTTATTCTTTTATTTTTCATTGCTAGAATTGAAACAAGAAAGCAAAGCAAAACTCAAACTACTCTTCATTATATATCTCGCATACGATTACATAAATAGATAGATAACTAAGCAAGCACTCAAAAATAAATCATACTAAAACTTTATTCTTCTAAATCACGAAATAACTAAGGATCGAACTAAGATAGATAATGATGGTAAAAGTGGTGGTGACACGATACTGGGGCACCTCCCCCAAGCTTGGCACAAGCCAAGAGGAGTGCCCATACCTGTGTACTCAAGTCTCCTCCTTTGGTGATGGCGGTGATGATGATGTAGTAGGCTTGTCCTTCACAATGCTCGTGAGTATCTCTCTCAAACTCTGAATTTCCTAGAGCACATGACGAATTAACTCTGTACAAAATTCCGAATGCGATGAAACTTTACGATGATTTTTTGGACCAGAAGAGACCCTAGAAGGTTCGGGAGGAGGCTAGAAGAGGTACGGAAATATTCACAAACCAAAAGAGAGCCACCTGAAACATTTTTTCTGCCACCACAAGTTTATGTTCTTCCGTGATCCCATCTGGAGGCCTTTTCTGGTACTCTCAGGAAGGGGAATCAATCACGAAGGGCTTCTATGTCATCCTTGTTGCCTTCTGATAATGCGTGAGTAGTTCACCACAGACCTACGTGTCCATAGCTAGTAGCTGGATGGCTTCCTCTTGAAGGAAATATGCCCTAGAGGCAATAATAAAGTTATTATTTTATATTTCCTTATTCATGATAAAGGTTTATTATTCATGCTAGAATTTTATTGATCGAAAACCTTAATACATGTGTGAATACATAAACAAACACAGTGTCCCTAGTGAGCCTCTACTAGACTAGCTCGTTGGTCAGAGATGGTTAAGGTTTCCTAACCATGGACATGAGTTGTCATTTGATAACGGGATAACATCATTAGGAGAAAGATGTGATGGACAAGACCCGTCCATTAGCTTAGAATAATGATCGTTCAATTTTATTGCTATTGCTTTCTTCATGTCAAATACATATTCCTTCGACTATGAGATTATGCAACTCCCGAATACCGTAGGAATGCCTTGTGTGCTATCAAACGTCACAACATAACTGGGTGATTATAAAGATGCTCTACAAGTATCTCTGAAGGTGTTTGTTGAGTTGGCATAGATCGAGATTAGGATTTGTCACTCCGAGTATCCGAGAGGTATCTCTGGGCCCTCTCGGTAATACACATCATAAGCTTGCAAGCAAACGACTAAGGAGTTAGTCATGAGGTGATGTATTACGAAACGAGTAAAGAGACTTGTCGGTAACGAGATTGAACTAGGTATGAAGATACCGACGATCGAATCTCGGGCAAGTAACATACTGATGGACAAAGGGAATTACGTATGTTGTCATAACAGTTCAACCGATAAAGGTCTTTGTAGAATATGTAGGAGCCAATATGGGCATCCGGTTCCACTATTGGTTATTGATCGGATAGGTGTCTCGGTTATGTCTACATAGTCTTGAACCCATAGGGTCCGCATGCTTAACGTTCGATGACAATATAGTATTATATGAGGTATGTGATTTGGTGACCGAATGTTGTTCTGAGTCCCGGATGAGATCACGGACATGACAAGGAGTCTCGAAATGGCCGAGAGGTAAAGATTGATATATAGGACGCTGGTATTCGGACACCGGAAGTGTTCGGGGGGTACCGGGTACTTATCGGGTCACCGGAAAGGGTTCCAGGCACCCTCGGCAAAAGATATGGGCCATATGGGCCAAGTGGGGAAACACACCCGCCACAAGGGGCTGGTGCGCCCCCCATATGGGCTGGCCTAAGGAGGGGAAGGAAAGGTGAGAAGGGAAAGGAAATGGTGTATTAGGATTCCCACTTCCTTCCCTCTCCCCCTTCTTTCCTTCCCCCTCCGACAAACATGGCAGGGGGGCTCGGCCAAGGGCAGGATCCCAAGTAGGATTCGGACCTACTTGGGGCGCCCCTTGGCCTCTCCCCTCTCACTCCCACCTATATATATGAGAAGGGAGGCGCCTAGCACACCCCAGACAATTGTTTAGCCATGTGCGGCGCCCCCTTCGACCGTTTACACCCCCGGTCATATTTTCATAGTGCTTAGACGAAGCCCTGCGGAGATCACTTCACCATCATCGTCACCACGCCGTCGTGATGACAAAACTCATCTACTACCTCGACGTCTTGCTGGATTAAGAAGGCGAGGGACGTCACCGAGCTGAATGTGTGAAAAACACAGAGGTGGCGTGTGTTCGGTACTTGATCGGTTGACGTGAGCAGAAGTTTGACTACATCAACCGCGTTGTGAAACGCTTCCACTTACGGTCTACGAGGGTACGTAGACACACTCTCCCCCTCGTTGCTATGCATCTCCATAGATAGATCATTGCGTGTGCGTAGATTTTTTTCCATGCAACGATTCCCAACAGGTTCAATGGGGAAGAAGGCCCCCCTTTATAGGATCTCCCGACTCCAACTGTTATGCACTCAGGTCGTGCACAAGCGGTACTACTACTCTGAGGAGCGGTACTACCGCTTAGCATGGTCAAAACAACCCAACGAGAGAGAAAAGCATGAGGTGTAGATCTGCCAGAGAGGTAGTACCGCTTTGGGGAGAGGTAGTACCACCCGGAGAGGTAGTACCGCTCGGGTGGAGAGGTAGTACCGCTTACCGCTTATAAGAGGTACTACCATTCGGGTGGAGAGGTAGTACCGCTTACCACTTATAAGAGGTATTACCGCTCGGGTGGAGAGGTAGTACCGCTTATCGCTTATAAGAGGTACTATTGCTCTACTACCGTGAAACCCGACACGAAAAAACGCATCCCCAGAAGCAGCGGTACTATGTGCGGCACAGGGCCGCGGTACTGCTGCTTACAAGCGGTACTACCGCTCTAGCGAGGAACACAACAGAGAAAACAAAGGATGCAATAAAGCTTAAACTGCCACAACTTCTGCATATGAGCTCCGAATTGAGCAAACTCAAGCTTGTTGGATAGATGACAACGAGTAGATGATGCATGCGAAACCTTCAAAAGGCAGGGGAGGTATGCCTAAGATATAGAGGAGTGAAACCTCCAAAAGAGAAGAACCGGCATAACCCCCAACATCGAAAACATCATAGAAGATGCATGTGAACTCCCTTTTCGATGAAACTCGACCTTGTCATCAAGATGACCATAAGCTCTAAGACTCACAAAGAGAACCGGCAAAAACCCCAACATCGAAAACATTATAGAAGATGCATGTGAACTATGTTTTTGATGAACTTGAGCTTGTCATGAAAATGACCATAAGCTCCAAATCTCACAAGGAGAAGAACCAAACAAGAACCAATAAAGATGATGCAAGGATGCAATGGTTTGAGCTCTCTATGAATGATACGATCAAGCTACTCACCGAGAGCCCCCCCCCCTTGATAGTACGACCATCGATCCTATAACCCGGTCTCCCAACTACCACCATGAGACCGGTAAAATAGAAAACCTATCAAGGGCAAACCTTTGTCTTACACATAGTCCACTTGAGCTAGATCATGACGATCTTAACTCCCTTAAGTTAGACCACCTTTCTTGATTACGTTGGCTCGATGAAGACTTGTTGACTGCTCCCCTATACTCCACTATGGGTGAGCCACTCTTTGGCACATCTTCACAAGTCCATTGACACCATAATGGATGGCAAGCTTCAAGGATGATCTCTTCATGATGCTCCACTTGAACTTGCACACTGCAATCTTGATGACGATCACCACTTGATTTCATCCTCCATGGGTTGTATGAGATCTTCCTCTTGATGCAAACCCATGGAAACAAACCTAACCCCACATAGAACTCACACGTAGATCATGGTTTAGTACACAAAGCATAATGGACAATGCTTACCATACCATGGGATCACTTGATCCCTCTCGGTACATGTTGTACGCTTTCTATGTTGATCAACTTGATTCACTCTTGACTTAGTCTTGATCAACCTTGTATCGTGTCTTCTACATGACCACTCTTTGGATAATTCCTTGAATAGCACATTGGTCAACATATAAACTCCTTGAAACCAACAAATGGACTTCAAGAAATTCCTATGGACAAATCCTTCAAATATAACTCAAGAAAACCATTAGTCCATAGAGATTGTTATCAATTACCAAACCAAACATGGGGGCACCGCATGTTCTTTCAGTCACTAAGGGTAAAACGACGGGGTTTATTCATATTGATTGGGTTACATCATGTCATCTTGCTTAAGGCGTTCCTCCGTTTTTTATGAATTTAATACCATAGATGAATGCTGGATAGCGGTCGACTAGTGGAGTGATAGTTGTAGATATAGGCAGGAGTCGGTCTACTTGTCTCGAACGTGATGCTTATATACATGATCATTGCCTTGGATATCGTCATAACTATGTGCATTTTTATTAATTACCCAACAGTAATTTGTTCACCCACCGTATGCTATGTGTTTGAGAGAAGCCTCTAGTGAAAAATATGGCCCCGGGGTCTACTTTAATCCTATTATAAAAACCAATATTCCTTTGTTGCAATTTTATTTCTTTTATTTTGTTTTACAATTTATCCATCCACCTATACAAAATTTGATCCTTGCAAGTAACGAGCTCAAGGGGATTGACAACCCTCTTGTCCGCGTTGGGTGCAAGTATTTGCTTTTGTGTGTGCAAGTGTTGTTCATGAGGCTTTGCGTGATTCTCCTATTGGTTTGATAAACATTGGTTCTTAACCGAGGTAAATACTTATCTCTATTGTACTACATCTCCCCTCCTCCTCGGGGAAAATCCCAACGCATCTCACTAGTAGCAGACGCCATAGGAGTTGAGGACCAGGGCTAGATAGTGACGACCTCGGCCATTGACACATCGACGGATTTATTCATAATGGGTAAGTAGAAAGGAACTCCAGTACAAAGATCCAATTACATGTGGAAGCTAACAGATTTAGGTAGGGCAAAGATAAATGTCGATGCGGTGTTCTGCGAGGAAGCAAGATCGGGGCCAACCGAATTTGTTTGTAGGAATAGCAATGGCATTCTGCTGCGTGCTTAGGCCCTCTCGACAAACAGAGTGGCAATACCCTTAGTTTTGGAAGCTTTGGTTGTTAGAGATGGCTTTCGTTTTGCGGTGAAAATGGCCATTTCTCGTGTTCACATCGAAATTGATGCGCAACAAGTTGTCAAGCTGGGGGGAGGAGACGGCTTCAAAAGATTAGAAATTGGTGGTATCTTGCATGAAATTAGGGAAATGAACGGGAACTTCTCCAGTTTTACATTGAGCTTTGTTGAGAGTGATGCCAATGTAGCACGACATCTTTGTGCAGCAGGCAAGCGACTTTATACGTTGTTATCTTTTGCTTAATTTTATTCCTCCTTTTCTTGTTGAGACTCTTCAACGGGATTGTAATTCACTTTGGCGATCAATAAAGACCATTGATTCGCAAAAATTAATAGTACGATACAAAAGGGTATGATTGCTCCTAATTTCTTAGCATCCACGGTTACAAGTGCCACTGTCTTGATGTCGTGAAGAATTATTATATGAGGGGCGCTCATGCGACGAAAGACCCGAACGTTTCTCCCCGTCAAAAGACTAGCTATACATTTATTTTTGAACACGGCATAAACGCAAACACTTGTACATACACATATACACTCATCACTATTAACCCATGTACGCACACTCTACCTCTCAAGGGTCAAGATTATCGTCCCGCGAAAAGAAGGTCAAGATTATCCTTATAAAACAGATTCCGTCTTTAAACAAAGGATTAGCCAAACACATTGCTCCACCAATCATCCTAATGGCGACACCGCACGGCCTTCCGTGGGTTCGGTCGTCAGCCAATCTCCTCCAAACCCGGCAAAACGACAGCACCAAGTCAAATCAAGGCCTCCACGCATCCGGATCAAGCAGCAATTATCTGATCCCAATCCATCGTCTAATCAGCCGTACGTCGCCACGTGCCCACCCTCCAAAATTAAGGCGCGAGAGGGACGGCGAAGGGAGGGGAAGTGCCCGGAAAAGAAAAGAAGAAGCGGAGGTTTTGGGGCGGGCGAACGCAGACGCTTTCCTTCCATTGGACGGACGGCCGGCCATGTCTCGCGAAGACTGGAAGGCCCGCTGCGGTTCCGGGGCATTTTCGTCAATCGGCGTACGGATTTCACGGACTGCGTTGCCGCTTCTGCCCCCCGCGGGCTGCCGTTGGTTTGGCTGTCGGCGACTGCTCTGCTGCCGCCAGGCACACTGGCACTGTGTGCACTGCTGGAGTAGTACTACGGCTATACCAATGCCAACATGCGATTCTGTGCGACGAAAGATAATTTTTTGTTGACCAACGAGTTACATTCTCACAAAAACCCTATGCTTTCACCTTTCTATTTGCTTGCTCTCGGTATCTCCAACGCCGTGCCATAACTCAAACTTATTATCTGTCCGTGAACATAGATACTCCTTTCGTTTTTTTAGTTCGCATATAAGAATTGGTCAAAGTCAAACTTTCTATAGTTTGACTAGCTTTGTAGAAAAAGATATCAATATCCACAAAAATCAATATTATTAGATGCATGATGAAATTAATTGTCATGACATATAACTTTAGTATTGTAGATGTCTATTTTTCTCTCTATAAAGTTAGTCAAACTTTATAAAGTTTGACTTTGACCAAATCTTATATGCAGACTAAAAGAAACGAAGGAAGTACGAAAGTTGGTCATTTAATATCCCACCCATCCGAGTATATTTAAAATGCAAATGCTGATCAATAGTAATTTAATAAACAAATAAAAGTGCATCTGTATGCAATCTTCAGAACCGATGTTCATAAGTTTATACATGCTTCACAAAAGTTTCAGTCCGGCAGTTCGTGCAAAAAACGTCAATTTTGCCCTTTAGACCGCTTGTCCGTGACTCCTCCCTCATTGCTCCGCCGCCGGCTCCTCCGCAACGTCAGCCTCATTCATCTCTGCCGCTAAGCGCTTCAACATCCTTGCACAAAACCAAGTATCAATGTTGGACCAAAAGGTTGAACATCTTTGCTTTGTGCCTTGAAAAGGATCGACGCTAGTGGCCAACTAAGCATCAGACAACAATTCGTTCTCTCTCAATTGAAACTTTCTTCCCTCCCCTTTTTCTGTGGGTTGGCATCGGCCGACAAATCGTTCGGATGAGGTCCGGTCTGCTCGGCGTACGAGTCCGACTGCTGGGTACACGTGCCCGGCCGCTCGGTGTACAACTCCGAGTAGGAATCATCCACATGTCTGTCCTTGAAGCCACCTTCGTTGTTGATGATGTCCAATATCTTCCCATCATCCCCCGACGTCGCGCCCAGTTGAGACACACCGACGAACTTAGAGCGGGCACCAAATTTATGCACGACCGACATTCGCGACCAGAAAAGTTGCGACAATGATGACTCGATGAAATGGAGGGGCACGTTCAGGTCGATAGCCCATGGCACAAACGTGACTGGATTGGCCGGTGACTAGTGCTGATGACGAGCCCCGTGGAGAAGTACTACTACGATGGTTGCATCCTCGCCAACCAGGCCGGCTAGTGCATCGGCGCCGACAGCGGCTCCCATCCCAGCCGGTCGCTGGGAATGCCAGACTTATCAATTTGTCCGATAAACTACTTGGAGCTCATGTAGCCCATGCCGGATTTATCGACTCACTCTTTGCCCGGGCCAACGATAGATTAGTCTCTGGGTCGGTCAAGTGAGAAATTGGCGAGATTAGTTAAGGAAACTGGGACTTCTGATTGCTCACGAGGGATGGCTGAATAACCTAAAAGGCTTGCAACACAAAGTAGTGCCTTTGAAATGAAATCTTAACTACCAATGGTGCGAAGCAGCCCTTCTTAAGAGGTGGTGGGTGGCCGACCGCCAAAGTCGCTTTCTCCTTGCTCCTTTGGACGCGGCGGTGCGTTTTGCGGGTTGTCGAGTTGATCTTGTGGGCTACCACCACCTTTGGATCCTCTGTTGGAAATATGCCCTAGAGGCAATAATAAAATGGTTATTATTGTATTTCCTTGTTCATGATAATTGTCTATTATTCATGCTATAATTGTATTGACCGAAAACCGCAATACATGTGTGAATACATAGACCACAATATGTCCCTAGTGAGCCTCTAGTTGACTAGCTCGTTGATCAACAGATGGTCATGGTTTCCTGACCATGGACATTAGATGTCATTGATAACGGGATCACATCATTAGGACAATGATGTGATGGACAAGACCCAATCCTAAGCCTAGCACAAGATCGTGTAGTTCGTATGCTAAAGCTTTTCTAAATGTCAAGTATCTTTTCCTTAGACCATGAGATTGTGCAACTCCCGGACACCGTAGGAATGCTTTGGGTGTGCCAAACGTCACAACGTAACTGGGTGGCTATAAAGGTACACTACGGGCATCTCCGAAAGTGTCTATTGGGTTGGCATGAATCGAGACTGGGATTTGTCACTCCGTGTGACGGAGAGGTATCTCTGGGCCCACTCGGTAAGACATCATCATAATGTGCACAATGTGATCAAGGAGTTGATCGCGGGATGATGTGTTACGGAACGAGTAAAGAGACTTGCCGGTAACGAGATTGAACAAGGTATCGAGATACCGACGATCGAATCTCGGGCAAGTACTATACCGTTAGATAAAGGGAATTGAATACGGGATTGATTGAATCCTCGACATCGTGGTTCATCCGATGAGATCATCGTGGAACATGTGGGAGCCAACATGGGTATCTAGATCCCGTTGTTGGTTATTGGCCAGAGAGTTGTCTCGGTCATGTCTGCATGGTTCCCGAACCCGTAGGGTCTACACACTTAAAGTTCGATGACACTAGGGTTACAGGGAATAGATATATGTGGTTACCGAATGTTTTTCGGAGTCCCGGATGAGATACCAGACGTCACGAGGAGTTCCGGAATGGTCCGGAGGTAAAGATTTATATATGGGAAGTCTTGTTTTGGTCACCAGAAAAGTTTCGGGTGCTATCGGTAATGTACCGGGACCACCGGGAGGGTCCCGGGGGTCCACCAAGTGGGGCCACCGGCCCCAGAGGGATGCATGGGCCAAGTGTGGGAGGGGACCAGCCCCAGGTGGGCTGGTGCGCCCCCCCCCCCACCAGGGCCCAAGGCGCCTAGGGTTTGGGGAGGGGGCGCCTCCACCTTGCTTGGGGGGCAAGTTTCCCCCTCTCCCCCCCTTGGCCGCACCCTACATGGGTTTTGGGGCTGCCGCCACCCCTAGGGAGGGAACCCTAGATGGGGGCACAGCCCCTCCCCTTCCCCTATATATACTTGAGGTATTGGGGGCTGCAAACACATGAGTTTTTCCTCTTCCTGGCGCAGCCCTACCTCTCTCCCTCCTCATCTCTCGTGGTGCTTGGCGAAGCCCTGCTGGAATACCACGCTCCTCCATCACCACCGCGCCGTTGTGCTGCTGCTGGATGGAGTCTTCCCCAACCTCTCCCTCTCTCCTTGCTGGATCAAGGCGTGGGATACATCACCGGGCTGCACGTGTGTTGAACGCGGAGGTGCCGTCCGTTCGGCACTAGGATCTCCGGTGATTTGGATCATGACGAGTACGACTCCCTCAACCCCGTTCTCTTGAACGCTTCCGCTTAGCAATCTACAAGGGTATGTAGATGCACTCCCCTCTCTCTCGTTGCTAGTCTCTCCATAGATAGATCTTGGTGACTCGTAGGAAAATTTTGAATTTCTGCTACGTTACCCAACAGTGGCATCATGAGCTAGGTCTTTTGCGTAGATTCTATGCACGAGTAGAACACAAGTTGTTGTGGGCGTTGATTTTGTTCAATGTGCTTACCGTTACTAGTCCTATATTGTTTCGACGGTATTGTGGGATGAAGCGGCCCGGACCGACCTTACACGTACACTTACGTGAGACAGATTCCACCAACTGACATGCACTTGTTGCATAAGGTGGCTAGCGGGTGCCAGTCTCTCCCACTTTAGTCGGATCGGATTCGATGAAAAGGGTCCTTATGAAGGGTAAATAGCAATTGGCATATCACGTTGTGGCTTTTGCGTAGGTAAGAAAAGTTCTTGCTAGAAACCCATAGCAGCCACGTAAAACATGCAAACAACAATTAGAGGACGTCTAACTTGTTTTTGCAGGGTATGCTATGTGATGTGATATGGCAAAAAGAATGTGATGAATGATATGTGATGTATGAGATTGATCATGTTCTTGTAATAGGAATCACGACTTGCAAGTCGATGAGTATGACAACCGGCAGGAGCCATAGGAGTTGTCTTTATTTATTGTATGACATGCGTGTCACTAAATGATGCCATGTAATTACTTTACTTCATTGCTAAACCATTAGCCATAGTAGTAGAAGTAAGAGTTGGCGAGACAACTTCATGGAGACACAATGTTGGAGATCATGATGATGGAGATCATGGTGTCATGCCGGTGATGATGATGATCATGGAGCCCCGAAGATGGAGATCAAAAGGAGCAAAATGATATTGGCCATATCATGTCACTATTTGATTGCATGTGATGTTTATCATGTTTATGCATCTTATTTGCTTAGAACGGCGGTAGTAAATAAGATGATCCCTCATTAAAAAATTCAAGTAAGTGTTCCCCCTAACTGTGCACCATTGCGAAAGTTCGTCGTTTCGAAGCACCATGTGATGATCGGGTGTGATAGATTCTAACGTTCACATGCAACGGGTGTAAGCCAGATTTACACACGCGAAACACTTAGGTTGACTTGTCGAGCCTAGCATGTACAGACATGGCCTCGGAACACAAGAGACCGAAAGGTCGAACATGAGTCGTATAGTAGATGCGATCAACATGAAGATGTTCACCGATGATGACTAGTCCGTCTCACGTGATGATCGGACACGGCCTAGTTGACTCAGATCATGTATCACTTATATGACTAGAGGGATGTCTATCTGAGTGGGAGTTCATAAGATGAACTTAATTATCCTGAACATAGTCAAAAGGTTTTTGCAAATTATGTCGTAGCTCGCGCTTTAGTTCTACTGTCTTAGATATGTCCTAGAGAAAGTTAGTTGAAAGTTGATAGTAGCCATTATGCGGACTGGGTCCGTAAACTGAGGATTGTCCTCATTGCTACGTAGAAGGCTTATGTCCTTAATGCACCGCTCGGTGTGCTGAACCTCGAACATCGTCTGTGGATGTTGCGAACATCTGACATACACGTTTTGATAACTACGTGATAGTTCAGTAATGTTAAACGGTTTAGAATTGAGGAAGCGAAGACGATTTCGAAATGTCGTGAAACATATGAGATGTTTCGAGGGCTGAAATTGGGATTTCAAGCTCGTGCCCACGTCAAGAGGTATAAGACCTCCGACGAGTTTCTTAGCCTACAAACTAAGGGAGAAAAGCTCAATCGTTGAACTTGTACTCAGATTGTCTGGGTACAACAATCACTTGAATCGAGTGGGAGTTAATCTTCCAGATGAGATAGTGATGTTTCTCCAAAGACATTGCCGCCAAGCTACTAGAGCTTCGTGATGAACTATAGCATATCAGGGATAGATATGATGATCCTTGAAATATTCGCGATGTTTGACGCCGCGAAAGTAGAAATCAAGAAGGAGCATCAATTGTTGATGGTTAGTGAAACCACTAGTTTCAAGAAGGGCAAGGGCAAGAAGGAATACTTCATGAAACGGCAAATCAGTTGCTGCTCCAGTGAAGAAACCCAGGGTTGAACCCAAACCCGAGACTAAGTGCTTCTGTAATGAGAGGAACGGACACTGAAGCAGAACCACCCTAGATACTTGGTAGATAAGAAGGCAGGCAAGGTTAACAGAAGTATATTGGATATACATTGAATAAAATGTGTACTTTACTAGTACTCCTAGTAGCACCAGGGTATTGAGATACCGGTTCGGTTGCTAAGTGTTAGTAACTCGAAATAAAAGGTTGCAGAATAAACGGAGACTAGCTAAAGGTGAGATGACGATATGTGTTGGAACTGTTTCCAAGCTTGATGAGATCAAGCATCGCATACTCCCTTTACCATCGAGATTGGTGTTAAACCTAAATAATTGTTATTTGGTGTTTGCGTTGAGCATAGACATGATTGGATTATGTCTATCGCAATACGGTTATTCATTTAAGGAGAATAATGGTTACTCTGTTTATTTGAATAATACCTTCAATGGTCTTGCACCTAAAATGAATGGTTTATTGAATCTAGATCATAGTGATACACATGTTCATGCCAAAAGATATAAGATAGTGATGATAGTACCACATACTTGTGGCACTGCCATTTGAGTCATATTGGTATAAAACGCATGAAGAAGCTCCATGTTGATGGATCTTTGGACTCACTCGTTTTTGAAAAGTTTGAGACATGCGAGCCATGTCTATTGGTATGTGCGCATGAAGAAACTCTATGCAGATGGATCGTTTGGACTCACTTGATTCTAAATCACTTGAGACATGCAAATCACACCACATGGGCAAGATGACTGAAAAGCCTCGGTTTCAGTAAGATGGAACAAGAGAGCAACTTGTTGGAAGTAATACATTTTGATGTGTGATGTCCAATGAGTGCCGAGGCAAGCAGTGGATATCGTTATGTTCTTACTTCACAGATGATTTGAGTAGATGCTAAGTGTATTTACTTGATGAAACACAAGTCTGAATTATTGAAAGGTTTAAGTAATTCCAGAGTGAAGTTGAAGATCATCATGACAAGAGGATAAAATGTCTATGATATGATCATAGAGGTGAATATCTGAGTTGCGAGTTTGGTACACAATTAAGACATTGTGGAAATTGTTTCACAACTGACACCGCCTAGAACACCATAGTGTGATGGTGTGTCCGAACATCATAACTGCACCCTATGGGATATGGTGCATGCCATGATGTCTCTTATCGAATTACCACTATCGTTTATGGGTCAAGCATTAGAGACAACCACATTCACTTTAAATAGGGCACCACGTAATTCCGTTGAGATGACAGCATATGAACTATGGTTTAGAGAAACCTAAGTTGTCGTTTCTTAAAAGTTTGGGGCTGTGACGCTTATGTGAAAAAGTTTCATCGTGATAAGCCCGAACCCAAAACGGATAAATGCATCTTCATAGGATACCTAAAATGGTTGGGTATACCTCCTATCTCAGATCGGGAAGCAAAAGGAATTGTTTCTAGAATCGGGTCCTTTCGCGAGGAAAAGTTTCTCTTGAAAGAATTGAGTGGGAGGATGGTGGAGACTTGATGAGGTTGTTGAACCGTCACTTCAACTAGTGTGTAGCAGGGCACAGGAAGTTGTTCCTGTGGCACCTACACCAATTGAAGTGGAAGCTGATGATAGTGATCATGAAACTTAGGATCAAGTCACTACCGAACCTCGTAGGTCGACAAGGACGCGTACTGCTTCAGAGTGGTACGGTAATCCTGTCTTGGAGGTCATGTTGCTAGGCAACAATGAACCTACGAGCTATGGAGAAGCGATGGTGGGCCCGGATTCCGACAAATGGCTAGAGGCCATAAAATCCGAGAGAGGATCCATGTATGAAAACAAAGTATAGACTTTGGAAGAACTACTTGATGGTCGTAAGGCTGTTGGGTACAGATGGATTTTAAAAGGAAGACGGACAATGATGGTAAGTATCACCATTAAGAAAGCTCGACTTGTCGTTAAGATGTTTTCCGACAAGTTCAAGGAGTTGACTGCGATGAGACTTTCTCACTCGTAGCGATGCTAAGAGTCTGTTGGAATTATATTAGCAATTACTGCATGATTTATGAAATCTTGCAGATAGGATGTCAAAACATTGTTTCCTCGACGTTCTTGAGGAAAGGTTGTATGTGATACAACCAGAATGTTTTGTCAATCCTGAAAGATGCTAACAAGTGTGCAAAGCTCCAGCAATCCTTCTAAGGACTGGAGTAAGCATCTCAGAGTTGGAATATACGCTTTGATGAGATGATCAAAGATTTTGGGTTTATACAAAGTTTATGAGAAACTTGTATTTCCAAAGAAGTGAGTGGGAGCACTATAGCATTTCTGATGAGTATATGTTGTTGACATATTGTTGATCGGAAATGATGTAGAATTTCTGGAAAGCATATAGGGTTATTTGAAAAGTGTTTTTCAATGGAAAACCTGGATTAAGCCACTTGAACATTGAGCATCAAGATCTATAAGGATAGATCAAAATGCTTAATAGTACTTTCAAATGAATACATACCGTGACAAGATTTTGAAGGAGTTCAAAATAGATCAGCAAAGAAGGAGTTCTTGGCTGTGTTATATGGTGTGAGTATTGAGTAAGACTCAAGACATGACCATGATAGAAGAGAGAGAAAGGACGAAGGTCGTCCCCTATGCTTCAGATGTAGGCTCTATAGTATGCTATGCTGTGTACCGCACCGGAAGTGTGCCTTGCCATGAGTCAGTCAAGGGGTACAAGAGTGATCCAGGAATGGATCACAGGACAGCGGTCAAACTTATCCTTAGTAACTAGTGGACTAAGGAATTTTCACGATTATGGAGGTGGTAAAAGAGTTCATCGTAAAGGGTTACGCCGATGCAAACTTTGACACTAATCCGGATTATTCTGAGTAGTAAACAGGATTCGTATAGTAGAACAGTTATTTGGAATAGCTCCAAATAGAGCATGGTAGCTACATCTAGGAGATGACATAGAGAATTTGCAAAACACACACGAATCTGAAAGGTTCAGATTTGTTGACTAATAACCTCTCTCACAAGCGAGATATGATCAAACCCCATGGGTGTCGATTCATTACAATCACATGGTGATGTGAACTAGATTATTGACTCTAGTGCAAGTGGGATACTGTTGGAAATATGCCCTAGAGGCAATAATAAAATGGTTATTATTGTATTTCCTTGTTCATGATAATTGTCTATTATTCATGCTATAATTGTATTGACCGGAAACCACAATACATGTGTGAATACATAGACCACAACATGTCCCTAGTGAGCCTCTAGTTGACTAGCTCGTTGATCAACAGATGGTCATGGTTTCCTGACCATGGACATTGGATGTCATTGATAATGGGATCACATCATTAGGAGAATGATGTGATGGACAAGACCCAATCCTAAGCCTAGCACAAGATCATGTAGTTCGTATTCTAAAGCTTTTCTAAATGTCAAGTATCTTTTCCTTAGACCATGAGATTGTGCAACTCCCGGACACCGTAGGAATGCTTTGGGTGTGCCAAACATCACAACGTAATTGGGTGGCTATAAAGGTGCACTACGGGTATCTCCGAAAGTGTCTGTTAGGTTGGCACAAATCGAGACTGGGATTTGTCACTCCGTGTGACGGAGAGGTATCTCTGGGCCCACTCGGTAAGACATCATCATAATGTGCACAATGTGATCAAGGAGTTGATCGCGGGATGATGTGTTACGTACGAGTAAAGAGACTTGCCGGTAACGAGATTGAACAAGGTATCGAGATACCGACGATCGAATCTTAGGCAAGTACTATACCGGTAGACAAAGGGAATTGAATACGGGATTGATTGAATCCTCGACATTGTGGTTCATCCGATGAGATCATCGTGGAACATGTGGGAGCCAACATGGGTGTCCATATCCCTCTGTTGGTTATTGTCCGGAGAGTTGTCTCGGTCATGTCTGCATGGTTCCCGAACCCGTAGGGTCTACACACTTAAGGTTCGATAACGCTAGGGTTATATGGAATAGATATACGTGGTTACTGAATGTTTTTTGGAGTCCCGTATGAGATCCCGGACGTCACGAGGAGTTCCGGAATGGTCCGGAGGTAAAGATTTATATATGGGAAGTCCTGTTTTGGTCACCGGAAAAGTTTCGGGTGCTATCGGTAATGTACCGGGACCACCGGGAGGGTCCCGCGGGTCCACCAAGTGGGGCTACCGGCCCAGAGGGCTGCATGGGCCAAGTGTGGGAGGGGACCAGCCCCAGGTGGGCTGGTGCGCCCCCCCACCAGGGCCCAAGGCGCCTAGGGTTTGGGGAGGGGGCGCCTCCACCTTGCTTGGGGGGCAAGTTTCCCCCTCTCCCCCCCTTGGCCGCACCCTAGATGGGTTTTGGGGCTGCCGCCACCCCTAGGGAGGGAACCCTAGATGGGGGCGCAGCCCCTCCCCTTCCCCTATATATACTTGAGGTATTGGGGGCTGCAAACACATGAGTTTTTCCTCTTCCTGGCGCAGCCCTACCTCTCTCCCTCCTCATCTCTCGCGGTGCTTGGCGAAGCCCTGCTGGAATACCACGCTCCTCCATCACCACCACGCCGTTGTGCTGCTGCTGGACGGAGTCTTCCCCAACCTCTCCCTCTCTCCTTGCTGGATCAAGGCGTGGGAGACGTCACCGGGCTGCACGTGTGTTGAACGCGGAGGTGCCGTCCGTTCGGCACTAGGATCTCCGGTGATTTGGATCACGACGAGTACGACTCCCTCAACCCCGTTCTCTTGAACGCTTCTGCTTAGCGATCTACAAGGGTATGTAGATGCACTCCCCTCTCTCTCGTTGCTAGTCTCTCCATAGATAGATCTTGGTGACTCGTAGGAAAATTTTGAAATTCTGCTACATTACCCAACATCCTCCTCCTCCGGCTTTGGCGACACACCAAATGGGTCCATGTGGCGGGGACAACAAAAAGGCGGGAACGAGGTGGAGGGTGGCGCCGATTGGCTGGTGAGGGTGGGGATGCGCGAGCTTTAGCGCAGAAACAATGCGGATGTGGCCAAATACGCGGGCCCTGGATGGGGTTTTGGGTGGTCCGGGGTTGTCGGAGTCCTAGACTCACGCAAACCTCCCCTAATTTTGCATTTGGTTTGCAAAAAATCGGATGCGCAAGCGTATGCGGCACCAAATTGGATGAAAAAATGGCATGGACACATCAGTCCGGACATTTGCGGGTGTTTTGCAGCGCAACATTGACGACGCCCTAAGCACAACTCAACAAGTTAAACATATTTTCGGCACGCTGCTTCAATTGACAACCCCAAGAAAAGAATCCATCTGATCAAGTTTCTTTCTCCTAGGCACAGCCATCGCCCCCCCCCCCCACCAGCAAGAGGGACCCGCTCTCATTCTTGTTAGGTTCTCACTAGAAGTAATGTCTACCATCAGTCTTGGTTGGGGTTGTGTGGCAGCGGCGTTGTTTCTCACTAGAAGTAATGTCTACCATGTTTGAACCCCGCCCCAATGGTGTGTCTAGCATCATCGGAAGGGGGCGTATGGAGGTATGTCCAGCGTCCTCAAAGGGCATGTGGAGGTGTTTCTTCATTGGATCTCGCGGGATTCAGTTGGTGCAGGTCTTTCGTGGATCTGTTTGGATCCAATCTTCGTTCGTCTTTGTTTGGTTGTTTCATGTTTGATCCTTTCGAACTACGACTATCTTCATCAGCGGTGGTTGCTACTCTAGTGCGTTAGTACCAATGGCGGAATTACAAACGAGCAGCAGGGCGGCCCTAAGCAGGCCAATCTGAAGAAACCACACAAAAGTTTCCCGGACTTCCTTGTTTGGCCAACACTATCCATTGTTTTCTACCTAGGCTAGGAGGGCCATGGCGAGGTTTTGCCCCTCTGCAGCTCCTCCACTGGATGCACCTATGGGGTCTTTGCATGCTGACTTCCCAACGGTCTACTGCATCAAGATTTGCTTGACTCCGATGAAGGAGGGGCAATGACGGCGGTGTGCCTTCAGTTCGCTTTAGTGCTTGTAGTCATTACTAGGTGGTCCACACACCTTGTTGTAGTATTCTTTACCTCTAGTGTCCTCGGTCCTGCCATCATCGATTATGAATATATTGAAAGTTCTTGCAAAAAAAGATATGTTTCACACACATCGATATTTGCACATGTACATTTTTATGAAATCTGAAGAAAAAAAAATCTCGACTGTTGGAAGGGGGACCTTAAACAATGCATTCTTATTACTCCCCATCTCCCACATCCATCCAGGTAGTTATTCTTCATCTAAAAAATATCAACTTTCTAGTTTGTATTGATGGTTGATTGGGAGCATTCACCTAGGGTGTGGTTGGTTGCCTTCATCCCCCTCTAACAACCCACTGGATGAAAAAAAACTGTTTGGTTGCTTGCATGAGGCGTTGGCTGACATGCACATGAATATTAAAGCGCCCCCTGCTAGGAACGCTCGAATAATCGTTTTCCATGGAGCCACATGAGCGCAAGAGGGTGGGGGCGTATGTGTCGATGTAGGCATGGATATGGCGGGAGACAAAAATCTACAAGCACGGGATGGCGCAAAAATTAGTCTCGCCCCCATTTTATTCTCCCACCTCTATCGGTGGGAAAAAATGAGTCTCAATTCTCGACACTAGCGGCGGCGTCTTAGATGTGAATTACTAGCAGTGTCTATGACGACACCGACTTAGATCTTGGGAACTGGGACGCCTCCTCCCTTGAGTTTATCGTCCCCTTTATCTCCATCTGCACCATGTCCATCTAGTCTCTGACATGTGGCATGGGTGGGCCATTGCTGTCATCTCTAGTTGTGGTAAGCACCATACAACCATCCTCCACTGTTAGGTCGTTAGGTAAGGTGTAGGGTCGATTTCCTCGTTACTTACCACAACATCAATATCATTAGGAAGAACGAATGGAACTATTCCTTCAGGCATTAGTGCTCATGGTTGTGATTCAAGCCCAGGTCATAGTCCAGAAGAGAGTAGTTGTAACGCCCCGGATTTGATGCGCCAGGTGTCTGCCAGTTATTCGCCGTCGTTGCCATGTCATTTGCTTACGTGTTGCATTTTGCCATGTCATCATCTGCATTTCATCCGCATGTTTTTCAAAACTTGCATCCGTTCGGGTTCTCCCGGTTCTCTCCGTTGTCCGTTCGGAGTCCAGACCTCTCGCGCGCGCCCGTCACCCCTCTCAGACCTTGTTTTCGTGTGTGAGTGTTAAACTTTCTCGGAATGGCCCGAGGTTTGCCAATCGGTCTTGGTATAGCACCAGTAGACCGCCTGTCAAGTTTCGTGCCATTTGGAGGTCGTTTGGTACTCCAACGGTTAATCGGGTAACCGTAAAAGCCTCTTTTGTCTTGCAGCCCAACACCCCTCCAAAGTGGCCCAAAACCCATCCTAACCCCCTCTATGCTCTCGGTCGTTCGATCACGATCGTGTGGGCGAAAACCGTGCTTCATTTGGACTCTCCTAGCTCCCAGAATCTATAAATTTGCCCCTCCCACCGAAATTCGCGGATGAATTCTCCCCCGAAACCCTAGCAACTCCTCCCCGCGCCGTCGGACGCGTCCGCGTCGCGCCGGACGTGTCCGACCTGCTCTGCCGCCGCCACGTGTCGCCGCCCGACTGGCTCGCGCCCGCGGCTTGCCAGGCCCATCGCCGGCCCCCGCGGCCCGCTCGCCTCCGTGCCTCGCGCTGCCGCTCGCCCTCCGCCCAGCCTGCCGCGTCCCCGCCGCCGGCCGCCGCCGCGGATCTCCGCCGCCGTCGGTCGCCGCCCCGGCCGGCCGCCGCCCCCAGTCGCCTCCCCGCGGGCCCCGCCGCCTCCTCCCGCGCCCGAGCCAGGAGGGCTCATGCCGCGCCGCCCACGCCGACCCCGGCCTCCTTCACCGAGCCACCGTGCTCCGGCGACCTCGCCTCGCCAGCGCGCTGCCGCTCCGGAGCCGGCCCACGTCGCCCCGCGCCGCCGGCGAACTCCTCCGCCTCCCCGTGCCGCCCCTGCCGGGATCCGGCCAGATCCGGTCCGATCCGGCCCGGAGCACCTCGTCCCCGACCTCTCCGGCGCCTCTCCGACCTCCTTCCTCCTCTCCGGCCAACTCCGGCGTAGTTGTCGGCGAACCTCGACCCGCGTGCCCCGAAACCCTAGATCCGTTTTCGGGAGGTATATTTTCGTCCAAGTCCCTGTTTCAGCAACATTTTCATGCCCTGTTGATCGCATCATATCTCCATGCATACTGCTCCGTTTTGTGCGTGTAATATGTCAAATTGTTTGCCTCAACGAGTACTTCATTTCATTATATTGCATCATGTTCATTTGAGCTCATCTTGATGCCTGAATCTTTGTTGCAAGAGTGCTATGTGATGTTAATCTGTTGAAACTGTTATAACATGCTCATTTGTCATTTTTGCCATGTTTGATGTGTGCATCCTATGAGGTTGATGTCTACATGTGTTTTGAACTATACCATGCCATCTTTAAATTGGTGTTTGCCATGTATTTTTGTGGTCAATGTGGTGACTAGAACAAGCATGCAAACTAGGCTTCGTGATGTTACTGATCTCTGTCCCTGTTCTGCTGTTATTTTCATGCCATGTAAACTTGATGCTACAGAGAGATCCATGCATATTTTGAGATACTTCAGTAATGATGTTTTGAACATATGGTTTTGCTATATCCATTCATTCCCCTTTTTGAAATTATGGAGTAGTCTAGCATGTCATTTTTGTGCTCTACTTTTGCTACAAAATGTTTCCTGGTAGATTGTTTACATGTTATTCAATTTTGCCAAGGTTGTTGTAGTTGATCCTTGCATGCTATGAACTTGTTCTTGCCTTGGTTAGCTTCATAAACATGTCTTCTTGCTGATGCTATGTTTATCTTGTCATGCAAGGACTTGTGGTGAGTGAATCGAGCTCGTTAAGTAGGGTACTTGCTGTTACTGTTCTGCTATGCTGAATCTGTTATTTGGTGATGCTATGTAAACCTGCTGCTACAAGTCATTCTATGCATAATCTAGAGATGTTCACTAAGGGTGTTTTGTTCTACATGTTATGCTCTATCCATCCATGCCCCTGGTTGCAATTATAGCCTGTTGTAGCTTGCTATAATATTTCTCCAAAGTTGCTAAATAATGTTGTTGTCAGCCTGTTAACATTAAGTTTAGTTGTTGCCATGATTGTTGCTAGTGATCCATGCACCCTATGGACTTTCTCTTGCCATGCTTAGCTTCTTAAACATGCCTTCTTACTCTTGGTTGCCTTGCCATGCCATGTATTGCTCTTTGGTGAGTGGTACAAGCTCATCTACATACCTACTTATCGTTGTTCCTGCCATGTTTGAATATGTAATATAACTTGTCATGTTTACATGGGTGCCATCATATTTTCTGTTCCTTTTTGGCTCATGGTCAGTAAGGGATTTTTGTTCTATGGGTTTAGTAGATTCATTCCATGCCTTTGTTTGCCAAGATAAGTTCCTGTAACATGTTGTTTGATAGCTCTAAACATTGCAACCTGATGTTATTTTCTGCAAAGTCTGAACTGTTATTATTTGCAATCTTGCCATGTGTTTAGGAGCATGTTCTAGTGATTTCTGGAGATAGCTCAGTGTTCATGTTTTGTTATGCTTTACCTGTACATCATGTCCATGCCTTTTTTCATATTGTGGTACTGTAGCATGTTGTTTTGATGCTTGTAATATGCCTAGTTGCTGTTTTGGACAGCTTGTCCTTTAAACTTGTTTCATGTGTGTGTGTTGAACCGTTGCTTCGTTTTGAGTGTGCTCTATATGAAACTTGCTTATAATTGCATGTAGCTTCATATTATCATGTTGCATACTGTTTGAGGTGTTTGCTTGATGTTTGGGTGCATTTTGCATCAATGTCATGTTTAACTTGTTTTGCTCATATCTTCTAGGCCGTAGCTCCGAATCTAATGAACTTTATATGTAACTTGAATAGAATCTCGTGTAGATCATCTTTGTGCATCTTAACTTGCTGTTTAACAACTTGAACATAAGGTTTATTCAGATCTGGACCAACTTCGAAATTTGCATATGAGGACTTACCGGATTTGTTATATGTTGTTCCCGGCCTCATTTAAACTTGTGTGGATGTGTTGTTTTTGTATGCATCATCTCTTGTCATGAGTAGCTTCTTGTAGCTTTGTCATGCATCATGCTTGTGTGTGCATCATGCCTTGTTCATGTGTGGTGTGTTTACTATGTTGTGTGCTTCTTCTCGATAGTTCCCGTTTCGTTGCGATCGTGAGGATTCGTTCGTCTACGCTTGATTCGTCTTCGTGGCTTCATCTTTTTCATGGACTCGTTCTTCTTCCTAGCGGGATTTCAGGCAAGATGACCGCTACCCTTGATCTCACTACTATTATTGCTATGCTAGTTGCTTCGTTCTATCGCTATGCTGCGCAACCTATCATTTACTCTTCAAGCCTTCCCAAATTGCCATGACCTCTAACCTTTGACACCCTTCCTAGCAAACCATTGTTTGGCTATGTTACCGCTTTTGCTCAGCCCCTCTTACAGCGTTGCTAGTTGCAGGTGAAGTTGAAGATTGCTCCATGGTGGACAGGATGATGTTGGGATATCACAATATCTCTTATTATTATTAATGCATCTATATACTTGGTAAAGGGTGGAAGACTCGGCCTTATGCCTGGTGTTTTGTTCCACTCTTGCCGCCCTAGTTTCCGTCATACCGGTGTTATGTTCCCGGATTTTGCGTTCCTTACGCGGTTGGGTGATTTATGGGACCCCCTTGACAGTTCGCTTTGAATAAAACTCCTCCAGCAAGGCCCAACCTTGGTTTTACCATTTGCCTCACCACCACCTATACCCTTCCCTTGGGTCGGACAACCCAAGGGTCATCTTTATTTTAGCCCCCCCCCCCCGGGCCAGTGCTTCTCTAAGTGTTGGTCCGAACTGAGCTACCTGCGGGGCCACCTTGGGGCAACTTGAGGGTTGGTTTTACTCGTAGCTAGTCTAATCCGGTGTTGCCCTGAGAACGAGATATGTGTAGCTCCTATCGGGATTTGTCGGTGCATCGGGCGGCTTTGCTGGTCTTGTTTTACCATTGTCGAAATGTCTTATAAACCGGGATTCCGAGTCTGATCGGGTCTTCCTGGGAGAAGGTATATCCTTCGTTGATCGCAAGAGCTTATCATGGGCTAAGTTGGGACACCCCTGCAGGGTATAAACTTTCGAAAGCCGTGCCCGTGGTTATGGGCAGATGGGAATTTATTAATGTCCGGTTGTAGATAACTTGAGACCTGATTCGAATTAAAACACATCAACCGCGTGTGTAGCCGTGATGCTCTCTTTTCGGCGGAGTCCGGGAAGTGAACACGGTTTTGGGTTATGTTTGACGTAAGTAGGAGTTCAGGATCACTTCTTGATCATTGATAGTTTCACAACCTTTCTGCTTGCTCTCTTCTCGCTCTTATTTGCGTATGTTAGCCACCATATATGCTTAGTCGCTGCTGCAACCTCACCACTTTACCCCTTCCTTTCCCATTAAGCTTTGCTAGTCTTGATACCCATGGTAATGGGATTGCTGAGTCCTCGTGGCTCACAGATTACTACACCAACAATTGCAGGTGCAGGTTATGCGATGATCATGACGCGAGAGCGATGTTTGCTTGTCTTGGAGTTCTTCTTTTGCTTCTTCTTCGATCAGGGGATAGGTTCCAGGTCGGTAGCCTGGGCTAGCAGGGTGGATGTCTTTCGTGTTTCATCTGTAGTCGGATGATGCTCTTATGTATTGTGATGTTATATTCGTGTGGCATTGTATGCCTCTTGTATGTATCCCCATCCATTATGTAATGTTGATGTAATGATATCCACCTTGCAAAAAGCGTTTCAATATGCGGGTCTATCCTTGGTGGGACCTTCGAGTTCCTTTTGGATAGGGTCGCATATTGGGCGTGACAGTAGTTCATCACAATTTCAAGCCCATGGATCGGATATGGTCCAATGTTAGACTGAGATAAGGATAGGATGGGTAATCTCAACTACATCTACAAACCATAAGAATGTAGAGGTTGTTAACATGCTTTGAATGAGAAGAACCCCTTTTTCCAAGCTTGTGGACATGTTTAGGGAGAGGGGGTTGCTAGAAGATAGCATCCACACCTTTGTGGAAGAGCAAGTAGTAATGCTCCTTCATGTTGTTGGTCATAATTAGAGGTTCACACTTATTCATAACACATTGAAGAGATCTAGTGAGACAATTTCTTGGTATTTCAAGCAAGTCTTGTATGTGACTGGAGATCTCAGGAGAGATGATCAAGGAACCTACTGGTCAGACTCCTACGAAGATACGATGAGCTATAGATGGTTTCCATATTTCAAGGTGCACACTACTACCTATTAGTTCTTGCCATGACATGATCGCATTATTGTGATCCATAACAGTTCTTTCACGCCATCACATGATTGTATTGGCGCAATAGATGGTACTCATGTGACTGCTAGAGTGTCGAGGTCACATGCTGCAACATAGAGGGATAAAAAACACTACACAAGCCAGAATGTGCTTGCTATTGTTATTTTTTCTCTCAAGTTCACATATGTGTTAGCTGGTTGGAAAGGACCAACCCATGATGCTAACAAAAATATCCCTGATGGTAAGTTCTACCTAGGAGACGCTGGATGTGCATGTCAGCTTGGGATTCTTCCACCCTTCAGAAAAGCAGGTACCATCTCAATGAGTTATCTTCAGGGAATTATCCTAAGCCTGGATAGGAATTGTTTAATCTCAAACACTCTAGCCTTAGAGTTACGGTTGAGAGGGCATTTGATGCTTTGAAGAATATATTTAAGATCCTTGATCAAAAGGTATTCCATGCTTTCCCCGCCCAAGTTAGGCTTGTTCTGGCATGTTGCATTCTTCATTGGATCTTATACTAGGGCCTTGATGAGTGTGTGCCGGAGGAGGAAGATGTGACAACTGATAATTTTGAGTCCGACCATGGCATGAAGGCACGTGCCAATGAAGCTTCGAAGATAAAAAATATTTGGAGTAGCCTAATGAAATTTGGGCTAATTGAGGTACCACAAAGATCTGAAGAATAATAAGAATAAGCGGATGGTGAACTTCCCCCCTGGCCGGCATTGATGAACTTTATCCCGTTGAGCCATATGATTGTTAATTTGGTACTATCACTGTTGGAAATATGCCCTAGAGGCAATAATAAAAGTATTATTATATTTCATTATTCATGATAATTGTCTTGTATTCATGCTATAACTGTATTATCCGGAAATCGTAATACACATGTGAATACTTAGACCACACTATGTCCCTGGTAAGCCTCTAGTTGACCAGCTCGTTGTGATCAACAGATAGTCATGGTTTCCTGACTATGGACATTGGATGTAGTTGATAACGGGATCACATCATTAGGAGAATGATGTGATGGACAAGACCCAATCCTAAGCATAGCATAAAAGATCGTGTAGTTCGTTTTGCTAGAGCTTTGCAAGTGTCAAGTATCTCTTCCTTCGACCATGAGATCGTGTAACTCCCGGATACCGTAAGAATGCCTTGGGTGTACCAAACGTCACAACATAACTGGGTGACTATAAAGGTACATTACAGGTATCTCCGAAAGTAGCTGTTGGGTTGACACGGATCGAGACTGGGATTTGTCACTCCGTATGACGGAGAGGTATCTCTGGGCCCACTCGGTAATGCATCATCATATTGAGCTCAATGTGACCAAGGTGTTGGACACGGGATCATGCATTACGGTACGAGTAAAGTGACTTGCCGGGAACGAGACTGAACAAGGTATTGGGATACCGACGATCGAGTCTCGGGCAAGTAACGTACCGATTGACAAAGGGAATTGCATACAGGGTTTGTTCGAATCCTCGACATAGTGGTTCATCCGATGACAACATCGAGGAGCATGTGGGAGCCATCATGGGTATCCAGATCCCGCTGATGGTTATTGACTAAGAGAGTCTCGGTCATGTCTGCATGTCTCCCGAACCCGTAGGGTCTACACACTTAAGGTTCAGTTGCGCTAAGGTTATAGGGATATGTATATGCAGTAACCCGAATGTTGTTCGGAGTCCCGGATGAGATCCCGGACGTCACGAGGAGTTCCGGAATGGTCCGGAGGTAAAGATTTATATATGGGAAGTCCTGTTTCGGGCATCGGGACAAGTTTCGGGGTTATCGGTATTGTACCGGGACCACCGGAAGGGTCCCGGGGGTCCACCGGGTGGGTCCACCTGTCCTGGGGGGCCACATGGGCTGTAAGGGGGTGCGCCTTGGCCTAATGGGCCAAGGGCACCAGCCCCACATAGGCCCATGCGCCTAGGGTTCAAGGGGGGCAAGAGTCCTAGGAGGGTAAGGCACCTCCTAGGTGCCTTGGGGGGAGGGAAAACCCCCCTTGGCCGCCGCACCCCCTAGGAGATTTGATCTCCTAGGGCCGGCCACCCCCCTTGGCACCCCTATATATAGTGGGGGGAGAGGAGGGACTTCATACCTGAACGCCCTGGCCTTTGGTTGCCTCCTTCTCCCTCCCCAACACCTCCTCCACCTCCATAGTGCTTAGCGAAGCTCTGCCGGAGTACTGCAGCTCCACCAACACCACGCCGTCGTGCTGCTGCTGGTGCCATCTCCCTCAACCTCTCCTCCCTTCCTTGCTGGATCAAGAAGGAGGAGACGTGGCTGTTCCGTACATGTGTTGAACGCGGAGGTGCCGTCCGTTCGGCGCAGGTCATCGGTGATTTGGATCACGTCGAGTACGACTACATCATCACCTTGCAAGCTTCCGCACGCGATCTACAAGTGGTATGTAGATGCAAACTCTCTCCCTAGACTCGTTGCTTAGATGAACTCATAGATGGATCTTGGTGAAACCGTAGGAAAAATTTTAATTTTCTGCAACGTTCCCCAACAGTGGCATCATGAGCTAGGTCTATGCGTAGTTCTCTTTGCACGAGTAGAACACAACTTTGTTGTGGGCGTGGATTTTGTCATCTTACTTGCCTCTACTAGTCTTTTCTTGCTCAACGGTATTTTGGGATGAAGCGGCCCAGACCAACCTTACACGTACACTTACGTGAGACCGGTTCCACCGACTGACATGCACAAGTTGCATAAGGTGGCTGGCGGGTGTCTGTCTCTCCCACCTTAGTTGGAGCGGAATCGATGAACAGGGCCCTTATGAAGGGTAAATAGAAGTTGACAAAATCACGTTGTGGTGATTCGTAGGTAAGAAAACGTTCTTGCTAGAACCCAATTGCAGCCACGTAAAAGATGCAACAACAATTAGAGGACGTCTAACTTGTTTTTGCAGTGATTGATCATGTGATGTGATATGGCCAGAAGTTGTGATGAATGATGAATTGTGATGTATGAGATCATGTTCTTTGTAATAGGATTCACGACTTGCATGTCGATGAGTATGACAACCGGCAGGAGCCATAGGAGTTGTCATTATTTTTGTATGACCTGCGTGTCATTGAATAACGTCATGTAAACTACTTTACTTTATTGCTAAACGTTAGTCATAGAAGTAGAAGTAGTCGTTGGCGTGACAACTTCATGAAGACACGATGATGGAGATCATGATGATGGAGATCATGGTGTCAAGCCGGTGACGAGATGATCATGGAGCCCCGAAGATGAAGATCAATGGAGCTATATGATATTGGCCATATCATGTCACAACTATATAATTGCATGTGATGTTTATTATGTATTATGCATCTTGTTTACTTAGGACGACGGTAGTAAATAAGATGATCCCTTATAAAATTTCAAGAAGTGTTCTCCCCTAACTGTGCACCGTTGCTACAGTTCGTCGTTTCTAAGCACCACGTGATGATCGGGTGTGATGGATTCTTACGTTCACATACAACGGGTGTAAGACAGTTTTACACAGCGAAAACACTTAGGGTTAACTTGACGAGCCTAGCATGTGCAGACATGGCCTCGGAACACGGAGACCGAAAGGTCGAACACGAGTCGTATGGAAGATACGATCAACATGAAAATGTTCACCGACGATGACTAGTCCGTCTCACGTGATGATTGGACACGGGCTAGTCGACTCGGATCGTGTAACACTTAGATGACTAAAGGGATGTCTAATCTAAGTGGGAGTTCATAATTTGATTAGAACTTTATTATCATGAACTTAGTCTAAAACCTTTGCAAATATGTCTTGTAGATCAATGGCCAACGCTAATGTCAACATGAACTTCAACGCGTTCCTAGAGAAAACCAAGCTGAAAGATGATGGCAGCAACTATACGGACTGGGTCCGGAACCTGAGGATCATCCTCATAGCTGCCAGGAAACAATATGTCCTAGAAGGACCGCTAGGTGACGCTCCCGTCCCAGAGAACCAAGACATTATGAATGCTTGGCAGTCTCGCGCTGATGATTACTCCCTCGTTCAGTGCGGCATGCTTTACAGCTTAGAACCGGGGCTCCAAAAGCGTTTTGAGCATCACGGAGCATATGAGATGTTCAAAGAGCTGAAACTAGTTTTTCAAGCTCATGCCCGGGTCGAGAGATATGATGTCTCCGACAAGTTCTACAGTTGTAAGATGGAGGAAAACAGTTCTGTCAGTGAGCACATCCTGAAGATGTCTGGGTTGCACAACCGTATGACCCAGCTGAACATTAACCTCCCAGATGAGGCGGTCATTGACAGAATCCTCCAGTCGCTCCCACCAAGCTACAAGAGCTTTGTGATGAACTACAACATGCAGGGAATGGAAAAGACCATTCCTGAAGTGTTCTCGATGCTGAAGTCAGCAGAGGCTGAAATCAAGAAAGAACATCAAGTGTTGATGGTCAATAAGACCACTAAGTTCAAGAAGGGCAAGGGTAAGAAGAACTTCAAGAAGGACGGCAAAGATGTTGTCGCGCCTGGTAAGCCAGTTACCGGGAAGAAGTCAAAGAATGGACCCAAGCCTGAGACTGAGTGCTTTTATTGCAAGGGGAAGGGTCACTGGAAGCGGAACTGCCCCAAATACTTAGCGGATAAGAAGGCCGGCAACACCAAAGGTATATTTGATATACATGTGATTGATGTGTACCTTACCAGTACTCGTAGTAACTCCTGGGTATTTGATACCGGTGCCGTTGCTCATATTTGTAACTCACAGCAGGAGCTGCGGAATAAACGGAGACTGGCGAAGGACGAGGTGACGATGCGCGTCGGGAATGGTTCCAGAGTCGATGTGATCGCCGTCGGCACGCTGCCTCTACATTTACCTACGGGATTAGTTTTGAACCTTAATAATTGTTATTTAGTGCCAAGTTTGAGCATGAACATTGTATCTGGATCTCGTTTAATACGAGATGGCTACTCATTTAAGTCTGAGAATAATGGTTGTTCGATTTATATGAGAGATATGTTTTATGGTCATGCTCCGATGGTCAATGGTTTATTCTTAATGAATCTCGAGCGTAATATTACACATGTTCATAGTGTAGATGCCAAAAGATTTAAAGTTGATAACGATAGTCCCACATACTTGTGGCACTGCCGCCTTGGTCACATTGGTGTCAAGCGCATGAAGAAGCTCCATGCCGATGGACTTTTAGAGTCTCTTGATTATGAATCGTTTGACACGTGCGAACCATGCCTCTTAGGCAAAATGACCAAGACTCCGTTCTCCGGAACAATGGAGCGAGCAACCAACTTGTTGGAAATCATACATACCGATGTGTGCGGTCCAATGAGCATTGAGGCTCGCGGAGGATATCGTTATGTTCTCACCCTCACAGATGACTTGAGTAGATATGGGTATGTCTACTTAATGAAACACAAGTCTGAGACCTTTGAAAAGTTCAAGGAATTTCAGAATGAGGTGGAGAATCAACGTGACCGAAAGATAAAATTCTTACGATCAGATCGTGGAGGAGAATACTTAAGTCACGAATTTGGTACACACTTAAAGAAATGTGGAATCGTTTCACAGCTCACGCCGCCTGGAACACCTCAGCGAAACGGTGTGTCCGAACGTCGTAATCGCACTCTATTGGATATGGTGCGGTCTATGATGTCTCTTACCGATTTACCGCTATCATTTTGGGGATACGCTCTAGAGACAGCTACATTCACTTTAAATAGGGCACCGTCTAAATCCGTTGAGACGACACCGTATGAATTATGGTTTGGAAAGAAACCTAAGCTGTCGTTTCTAAAAGTTTGGGGATGCGAAGCTTATGTCAAGAAACTTCAACCTGAAAAGCTCGAACCCAAGTCGGAAAAATGCGTATTCATAGGATACCCTAAGGAAACTATAGGGTATACCTTCTACTTAAGATCCGAAGGCAAGATCTTTGTTGTCAAGAATGGATGCTTTCTGGAAAAAGAGTTTCTCTCGAAAGAAGTAAGTGGGAGGAAAGTAGAACTCGATGAAGTACTACCTCTTGAGCGGGATAGTGACGCAGCACAGGAAACCATTCCTGTGATGCCCACACCAACTGAAGAGGAAAACCATGATAATGATCAAGGTACTTCGGATCAAGTTACTGCTGAACTTCGTAGGTCCACAAGGACACGTTCCGCACCAGAATGGTACGGCAACCCTGTCCTGGAAATCATGTTGTTAGACAACAATGAACCTTCGAACTATGAAGAAGCAATGACGGGCCCGGATTCCAACAAATGGCTTGAAGCCATGAAATCCGAGATAGAATCCATGTATGAAAACAAAGTATGGACTTTGACAGACTTGCCCGATGATCGGCGAGCGATAGAAAACAAATGGATCTTTAAGAAGAAGACGGACGCGGATGGTAATGTTACCATCTATAAAGCTCGACTTGTCGCTAAGGGTTATCGACAGGTTCAAGGGATTGACTACGACGAGACATTCTCTCCCGTAGCGAAGCTAAAGTCCGTCTGAATCATGTTAGCAATTGCCGCATACTATGATTATGAGATATGGCAGATGGACGTCAAAACAGCATTCCTTAACGGGCATCTTAAGGAAGAACTGTATATGATGCAGCCGGAAGGTTTTGTCGATCCTCAGAACGCTAACAAAGTATGCAAGCTCCAGCGATCCATTTATGGACTGGTGCAAGCATCTCGGAGTTGGAACATTCGCTTTGATGAGATGATCAAAGCGTTTGGGTTTATGCAGACTTATGGAGAAGCCTGCGTTTACAAGAAAGTGAGTGGGAGCTCTGTAGCATTTCTCATATTATATGTAGATGACATACTCCTGATGGGAAATAATATAGAATTTCTGGACAGCATTAAGGCCTACTTGAATAAGTGTTTTTCAATGAAGGACCTTGGAGAAGCTGCTTATATATTAGGCATCAAGATCTATAGAGATAGATCGAGACGCCTCATAGGTCTTTCACAAAGTACATACCTTGATAAGATTTTGAAGAGATTCAGAATGGATCAGTCCAAGAAGGGGTTCTTGCCTATGTTACAAGGTATGAGACTGAGCTCAGCTCAGTCACCGACCACGGCAAAAGATAAAGAAGAGATGAGTGTCATCCCCTATGCTTCAGCCATAGGATCTATTATGTATGCCATGCTGTGTACCAGACCCGATGTAAACCTTGCCGTAAGTTTGGTAGCAAGATACCAAAGTAATCCCGGCAAGGAACACTGGACAGCGGTCAAGAATATCCTGAAGTACCTGAAAAGGACAAAGGACATGTTTCTCGTTTATGGAGGAGACGAAGAGCTCGTCGTAAAGGGTTACGTCGACGCTAGCTTCGACTCAGATCCGGATGACTCTAAGTCACAAACCGGATACGTGTATATGTTGAATGGTGGAGCAGTAAGCTGGTGCAGCTGCAAGCAGAGCGTCGTGGCGGGATCTACGTGTGAAGCGGAGTACATGGCAGCCTCGGAGGCAGCACATGAAGCGATTTGGGTGAAGGAGTTCATCACCGACCTAGGAGTCATACCCAATGCGTCGGGGCCGATCAAACTCTTCTGTGACAACATTGGAGCTATTGCCCTCGCAAAGGAGCCCAGGTTTCACAAGAAGACCAGGCACATCAAGCGTCGTTTCAACTCCATCCGTGAAAATGTTCAAGATGGAGACATAGAGATTTGCAAAGTGCACACGGATCTGAATGTCGCAGATCCGCTGACTAAACCTCTCTCGCGTGCAAAACATGATCAACACCAGAACTCTATGGGTGTTCGATTCATCACAATGTAACTAGATTAGTGACTCTAGTGCAAGTGGGAGACTGTTGGAAATATGCCCTAGAGGCAATAATAAAAGTATTATTATATTTCATTATTCATGATAATTGTCTTGTATTCATGCTATAACTGTATTATCCGGAAATCGTAATACACGTGTGAATACTTAGACCACACTATGTCCCTGGTAAGCCTCTAGTTGACCAGCTCGTTGTGATCAACAGATAGTCATGGTTTCCTGACTATGGACATTGGATGTAGTTGATAACGGGATCACATCATTAGGAGAATGATGTGATGGACAAGACCCAATCCTAAGCATAGCATAAAAGATCGTGTAGTTCGTTTTGCTAGAGCTTTGCAAGTGTCAAGTATCTCTTCCTTCGACCATGAGATCGTGTAACTCCCGGATACCGTAAGAATGCCTTGGGTGTACCAAACGTCACAACGTAACTGGGTGACTATAAAGGTACATTACAGGTATCTCCGAAAGTAGCTGTTGGGTTGACACGGATCGAGACTGGGATTTGTCACTCCGTATGACGGAGAGGTATCTCTGGGCCCACTCGGTAATGCATCATCATATTGAGCTCAATGTGACCAAGGTGTTGGACACGGGATCATGCATTACGGTACGAGTAAAGTGACTTGCCGGGAACGAGACTGAACAAGGTATTGGGATACCGACGATCGAGTCTCGGGCAAGTAACGTACCGATTGACAAAGGGAATTGCATACAGGGTTTGTTCGAATCCTCGACATAGTGGTTCATCCGATGACAACATCGAGGAGCATGTGGGAGCCATCATGGGTATCCAGATCCCGCTGATGGTTATTGACTAAGAGAGTCTCGGTCATGTCTGCATGTCTCCCGAACCCGTAGGGTCTACACACTTAAGGTTCAGTTGCGCTAGGGTTATAGGGATATGTATATGCAGTAACCCGAATGTTGTTCGGAGTCCCGGATGAGATCCCGGACGTCACGAGGAGTTCCGGAATGGTCCGGAGGTAAAGATTTATATATGGGAAGTCCTGTTTTGGGCATCGGGACAAGTTTCGGGGTTATCGGTATTGTACCGGGACCACCGGAAGGGTCCCGGGGGTCCACCGGGTGGGTCCACCTTTCCCGGGGGGCCACATGGGCTGTAAGGGGGTGCGCCTTGGCCTAATGGGCCAAGGGCACCAGCCCCACATAGGCCCATGCGCCTAGGGTTCAAGGGGGGCAAGAGTCCTAGGAGGGTAAGGCACCTCCTAGGTGCCTTGGGGGGAGGGAAAACCCCCCTTGGCCGCCGCACCCCCTAGGAGATTTGATCTCCTAGGGCCGGCCACCCCCCCTTGGCACCCCTATATATAGTGGGGGGAGAGGAGGGACTTCATACCTGAACGCCCTGGCCTTTGGTTGCCTCCTTCTCCCTCCCCAACACCTCCTCCACCTCCATAGTGCTTAGCAAACTCTGCCGGAGTACTGCAGCTCCACCAACACCACGCCGTCGTGCTGCTGCTGGTGCCATCTCCCTCAACCTCTCCTCCCTTCCTTGCTGGATCAAGAAGGAGGAGACGTGGCTGTTCCGTACATGTGTTGAACGCGGAGGTGCCGTCCGTTCGGCGCAGGTCATCGGTGATTTGGATCACGTCGAGTACGACTACATCATCACCTTGCAAGCTTCCGCACGCGATCTACAAGTGGTATGTAGATGCAAACTCTCTCCCTAGACTCGTTGCTTAGATGAACTCATAGATGGATCTTGGTGAAACCGTAGGAAAAATTTTAATTTTCTGCAACGTTCCCCAACAATCACTTGGTAGGCTGTTAGTCTCGTACTGCCATTTGTTAGTAACTAGGACGAACTTCCATTTATTTAGTAGCTACGATTGAAAGGTACTGTGTGGTAAGATCGCCAGTAGTGAGAAGGCCGGGGTGACCATAACATTAGGCCTAGAGCAACCAAACACCATGTAATTACATCTTCACAACAATAACCTCAAGGACAAATATTATTGATATTAAAAAAATAGTCCAACAAACTCTCGCGCCCATAGCCATGCACACACTTATTTTCTCCTAGAAGGGCATTATCTTTGGGTGGGGTGGGGCGGCAACAGAAATGTGTTTTGAGCCGATTCACTAGATAAATGGGCCATTTACTAAGGGATTTTCAGAAGAAGAAAATCATGGGCTGAAAGGCGGTGGCCTACGTATGGCCCTATTGAAGCTTTGTCACTACCTCAACCGTATCACATTATGTATTTTTTGCCATTGGTCCCATATAAAGTATGTAGCATTAGTTATGCCTTTCCTCTTTCCGACCTCCACCCGCCGTCGAGTCATTGTTCACCCCAAGAATTTCATGAAAAGGAGGACGTTTATTTAATAAGATTAAAACACGGTAACAAAAAGATATGAGAAAACGCTCAAGTCATTTAGCGAAAACTAGCTAATGAGAAGAAATTTTATCTACCTCATTCCCATGCACATAAGTAAAAGTTCAAATTAGTGGCCATCTAAATGGCCGACTAGCCATAAATTCTACTCCCTCTGTCTCAGAATATAAAAACGTTTTTGACACTAGTATAGTGTAAAAAACGTTCTTATATTTTGGGACGGAGGGTATTTAACATGGATTGTTTCCTCCCATTGATTGACAAAGTTTAAGGTCTCACTTTAGCATAATAGTTTCTTTTCTTTTGTGAATAGTATAACTATCAAGTCTAGTGACTAATTATGTAAATATATGTGTAGCAGAGAAATTAGGGGTCGAGGAGGTCAGCCACTGTGGAGTTTGTTGATTCCCCTCGTCCCCCCGGTCATGATGTAAGAGAGACGTGGGATTTTCGTGCGTATTTAGAAGTTTTATTAGCATGATTTATATAATCTTCATTGCTAACACCTTGGTAGAGGGTCCGATACCGTCGAGAATAAAGGTACTCTGGGTCTTCTGCTGTTGTGGTTGTCCTTTATCATGCAGTGCCACATAGCCATATATTTTTTTGTCTCTACGGGTTTGGTGTGTCTAACCTTGCATACATTAGGTTTACAAGTGCGGATTCGTTCATATAAGTCTGACGAGTTTAAGTTAGTGTTTTTGTCGCATTTTTGTGATCCATTGTGACTTTAGAGAGTCAAACTTTTGGGGTTATGGCCAAGATCTTGTGGCTTGAATACATGTACCTCTAGGGGATCATACCCGACCAAGAATACAAATAGGCCGACTAAGAGGATCTTGTTGCCTTTTATTTTACTAGATTTGGAGCCAAGTTGTATCCATTTATTCACCAGACCAAGAAAATCACAACTTTTGATTCCATTCAGAAAAGATTACTCATAGTTCCCATCCTTTGGATGGGCGACTCAAGAGCATTTTTGAAACCTACGAATCAAGTTCATGCAGGTGTATGAGTGGCAGTTCGATGTGGATTTTAGGTTTATATCCTTGCGGATTCGTTCATACGGGTTTGATGAGTATGTGTTAGCGTTTACTGTCGCTTTTGTTGGTGTGATTTGTTGTGAGTTTGGAGTCCCTCTATTGACATTATGGTGAAGATGTTCTAGTTTTACCACATGTACCTATAGGAGATCATCCTCGACCTATGGTGAAGATGTTCTATTCTTTACCACATGTACCTATAGGAGATCATCCCTGACCTAAGTACTTTCATTCCTCATGGCTTACCATCCTTTTGGATTGGTGACTCAAGAGTATTTATGGAATATATGTAGTCAAGTTTGTGCAAGTATATGAGTGGCGGAGTACTTTCTATTATAGGAGTTACTTTGAATTTTCTTGGACCTCTCATTCAAAATATTATACTTGCAATTAACGTTGACTTTAAATTACACATCATTCTAAAAAAAACATTGCAAAGATATTGGTTCAGTTCCGTATAATCTATTATTTCACGCATGAAGAAAATTCGATGCGCACGAGGGGTAGTCATTAGCAGAAGAAATGATTTTTCAATTCTCCTATTTTCTTGATGCAATAGAGTTTACACCACGTAAAAAATATTATAGCCTCTTTGGGTTGTAGGAAATCGAAAACACGGAAATCAAAAATACACATGATCGAGATGCCAGTGCTACGTATTCCTACATGGTTTCAAAATGAAAAAAGTCCATTTTACCCCCTCAAGAAAATGGGTTGTTCGCATAACCCCCTAAACTTTTATTTGGTTCACTTAACCCTCCGGTCTATCCCAAATCGTTCAGAAATCGTCATTGGTGGGTTTGCACGGGTGGTTTTGTTGATGTGGACGGCTCAAAGCGGTTTGTTGACTAGTGGGGCCCTCCTCTCCTCCCTGTCCCACATCCACAACCATCCGAGAGTGCATGAGCCTTGGTCGAGGGCCACTATTGTCGTGCACGCGTCCGGAGGAAGCATAAAGCCACGACAAGATGTGCGGAATATCTACCTCGTTGCCCTCTTGAACTCTCAGCTCCGCCCAATTCATTGTGCCAAGCCAACCCCAATCTAGCCTCGCATTGTCATCTTCCTCGCCACTACTGCCAGTCGTCGCGCCAAAATTTGCCATCACTAGCGCGCCACCGGCCTCCATGACCCCTTCCTTGACACGGGACCACCTCTCGCACCTTCTAGATAGCTTCCCGGTAAGCTCCACGACCCTGAGCCCCTTCCTCACAAGGTTGCGCTCTGACTGCGGCCTCGACGTCCATAGCGTCATTGTAGGGCACCCTCGGTCTCCCTTGGTGGACCAACACCCCCTGGGTGAGCCCTTGCTCCTCCGGAGCCTCTCCGTTCCCTTCCTCATCTTTGTAGCCTACTCACGTCGTGCGCCGCCCATAACCGCAGCGGGGACCAAAAGTTGGCCATGTGGGGAGAGGTCCTCGGGGACGTGCAACTCCAAATGGACGAGTCTGTCAGCTCATAAGCAGATGAGAAGAAGGGTTCGCCGGAGGAAGAGATCGAGGCAGCGGCATTCGATACTGGAGACGGGGAAGAAGACATAGGTGCCGGCGATTCACGGTCACTCAGAAAAAGTCCTTTGGCAGGAACGTAGAGTGGAGCGAGGGAAAGCTCTAGGACAAGGCTTTAAGGCAAGGGGGAGGTGTTGGTCGCGCAGGCGAAGGACTATAGCACCAGCGGCATAAGCTGAGCGTCGACGTGCTCTCAACATACATGAGGAGAGAGGGAATGCACCGACGAAAGGGCCTCGTTGGTCAAATACCGCCTTGACCGTTCCATGCCAGCGACCGAGCCTAATAAACCAGCTAGAGATGACTTTTAACGGTTTGGGAAAGATCAGGGGGTTAAGTGAACCAAAAATAATAATTCAGGGGGTTATGCGAACAACCCATTCTCTTCGGCGGAGTAAAATGGACTTTTTTTACTTTCAAGACATAGGCATTTGTAGAGAGTCGTCTTTGGATGCCGCACATGAGAAACACACAAATATAGATGATTGGTTAGAGAGAGTAGAAAGATAGAATGCAAGTGCATTGGATTTTTCAAAGTAAATAAAATAAAAAGAGGTTTAAGGTCATGTTGAGATATCTATGGAATAAACGCCGTAAGAATGGATTAATCTTGTTGATTGTTTAGCAAAGCACTGTTTTAGACTTAATTTATCTAAATTTTGGGACTTCAATGCTCGTGACTTTTTTCCACATATTGTAAATGACATGGTTATCATCTGAGGAACAAAGTTATTTATGTTCAAACAAAAAAAGGGCATAAGAATGGATTCCAAAAGAGATTGGTATTCTAACAAAAAAATGCTGACCAAAATCCTACGGTACAAAGTATTTCCTTCCAAAAAATGTATATGGATTTAAATCCTCCAATATTCTTATGAAATTTCTTCAATTCAAGAGGACCCTCACTATGTCAAGTAATCCACTTTTTCCTCTTCAACCCACATTCACATTTGGAGATAGTCTTAATCATCGTGTGCAATCGAGTTTTAGGGGGGGGGGGGGGGGGTTGCCATTTTCTTCAGATTAATTTTTCATAGAGAAGACATTGTTCCTTTTAAGAAAATGTCATCATTTGATCTCGAACGATCAAATGGTTGCGAGGGTGTTCGCCGAGAGTTTCTTCCGCGCGAACGTTCGCCAGTTAGCATTACAGTAGATTATTGAGTATTTATTGGTTACTATATTCTCTAGAAACTAGTCACCACATGATCATTCTCTCAAGAAAATGTTCACTTTACCCCCTGATTACAATATTTATTCTAAACACGATTATTCTCTCAAGAAAATGGTCACTTCTTTTGTTCAAATATAGAATGAAGTCCATGGTTTGCTGCAACCAAATCCTTACCACTATTTTGATCTCTTGGAGGCCCCTCTCTTCGACGTCCTTGGCTGACGCCATCGCCACGTGGTAGGCCAGCACGCAGAAGCGCCAACAACCAACAGATCCAAAAAAGTGCGAACCCCAAGACCAAGAGGGGCATTCAGGTCATTCCACGTACGTGGGGCCAGGTCCTCCTCTCGTAATCGTCCTCTCCGGAAACGGGGGGCAGGAAATGACCATCGTGCCCCGAGTCTTTATTCCCTCCCATTTCTGCCGCTATCTTTTCGGAAAGCCCCCGGACCCAACCAGACCCAACCCAACCACCCACCCACCCACCCAACCCTGGTTAGCGCTCTGCCACGACCTGACGCGCCCGTCCCATCAGATCCCGCAGGCAGGCACATACACCCGTCCCACCATAGGCCTCCCCCTTGCGCGTGGGCCAGGCCATTCATTGCACCGCGCCGGTGTACAAGGACCGGGCTTACGGGGTCGTGCTTCACCTCGAAGGAATCGACCCCATCACCTCCCCCCTCTTTATCTCGGAGCGGCCGCCGCCGCAAACCCTAACCACGGTTCCGATCCGGTTCGACGACGACGAGGAAGGAAGGAGCGAGACGGGGGCGGAGCGGCCAGATCTGAGGAGATCCGACGGAGGGTGGAGCGGAGATGGTGGTGAACGGCCGGCCGCTGAAGAAGGCGAGGACGCGCGCGGAGGCCAGGGACTTCGCGGGGTTCCCGGCGGCCACGGACGGCGGGGCGGTCGGGACGTTCCGGGAGGCGGTGAGGGGCTTCCTCGCGAGGCACGCGCGGCTGCTGCCGCTGCCCTCCATCTTCTCGCCGGCGGCCGCGGCCGCCCCGCCGCACCTGCTGACGTGGAGGGTGTCGCTGCGGGTCGGCGAGGAAGGGGCGGAGGAGGACGCCGGTGGCTGCGGTGTGGAGCTCAACGTCGTCGAGGAGGATGTGCTCAGATCGCGATCTGTGTATTGCGATCAGTGCAGAGTCGTAGGTGAGTTGCTTTCCTTTTCCCCCTTTTCTTTTATTTTTTTGTCTCAGAACATTGTTTTCCTCGTATAAAATTGTGTTTTTTTCTGTTGGAAAACTTTTTGTTGAATAATGTCCTGTTTGTCTTTTTATTATTTATATTGATTTAATTTTTTAATTATTTTGCGAGTGTTTGATTTTTTTCGAGTGACAGGTAAATGCCGCCTGTATGGCATCGCATGTTTTCCTGTATTTTTTTAGGCCAACTGTTATCAAATTTTATTGTTGGGGTGTTGCTTTTGAGCGAACAATGTGCATGATTATTTTCGTTCTCCTGATTGTCACAATCATACAGTAGCGGTGATGGAATCTCATTTTCTAATGCATCTGTGCGCTGTTGCAGGATGGAGTGGGCACCCGGTGTGCGGCAAGCGCTACCATTTCATCATCGAGAACGACAGCATCCAGATGGCTGGCCGTCGTCGCACCTGCTGCCTGCGCTGCGGGACTCCCATGGCAGCTGCAGAATCAAGGTTGGAAGAACAAACATGCATATCAGTTCTTGGACAAAACGAACATACAATTCTGCATGTATATCTGAAGAAAAAATTACATATCACCGAACGATTGAACTGCATGCCCAAATGGTTTTCCAGTCGTGCGAAGTTCTTGAATTGGTTCAGCCCATGTGCTGTATGTGCGATTTTATTTTACAGTCTGTTCAAAGATTCTTCTCTGTGCAAAGATGTATCCTTACCTTGGATGCAATTTCTTCTCCAGGTGCCTCCTGTGCAACTTTGACATGGAAGGCGAGGAGCTGGAAGAGTGCGGCTACCTGCATCTTGATGATTCCTCTCACTTGCTGCACGCCGTTGTGCATGCGAACGGCTATGGGCATCTTCTCAGGGTAAATGGCCGTGAGGGCGGGTCGAGGCACCTTACTGGCCGTGACATAATGAGCTTCTGGGATCGCCTGTGCAAGGTGCTGCATGTCAGGTAAACGGCTTTTACTGCTGTTGATGGTGCACTTAGGGTGACATGACATGACCATTATTCAAACACCATCCATTCCAGCAATAGCACTGAGAATTCCATTTGGCCCCTTCCAGGAAGGTCACTGTCATGGACATATCCAAGAAGCAGGGAATGGACTACAGGCTTCTGCATGCCATCACAACTGGGCATCCCTGGTATGGTGAATGGGGATACAAGTTTGGCGCTGGTAGTTTTGCTCATACCTCGGATACCTACCAGGAGGCAGTTAATGTGCTCTCCGGTATACACCTGGCGTTATACTCCTCACATCGCAGCCCCATCAGAACCCCTTTGCAGAACACAATTGCTCTGTATTGGTCCCTTTCTGATCGACAGCTTGTGACTGTGAGGGACCTCTTCCGGTTCATAATGCACCTGCTTCACCAAGCTCGTAAGGACGCTGAGATGTCAAAACCAGCCATGGATGAGCATAGAGAAGTTGAATCGAACGTGCTCTGCATGTGGACAAATGAAGACATCAACCGAGCTGAAGCTGCAATGCTCAAGGTCCTCCGGGCTGTCCAAGCTGGGCGCTGGGTGTCCTGGCGTGCACTGAGGGGAGCTGCATCGAAGGCTGTTGATTCACAGGAACTGCTTGATTACTCTCTTCGAGGTCTGCGGGGGAAACTGATGGACGATGGCCATTTCATTGCTGTCCGCTGCAATACTGAGACAAGCGCAATTGAATACAGGTAAACTTTGTCTCCAGTATGTTGCTCCAATTTGCAGAACTTCATCAGGCCTTGTCTTTGACCCTTATTTCATGCCAAAACAGGCTGGAAACATATTCCAATCAGTCCCCAGTTGATGCAACTGTGTTTGGACCCTCTGTAGAGCATCTTGCACATGATCTTCGCTTCCTCTATGATGCTCTGCTGAACCCAGAAATAATGCTGTCTTCGCAACCAGAGGTGGTGGGTGCATCAGCACACAATGCAGCTGCAAGGATACTTGACTGCAAGCAGTTCATCAAACACTACGATGAGAGTGCTCCAGAATCTCCCCCGAACCCAATCCTGCTTGCTGTGAGGTGCTCCATTGAACTGCTTGATCACCCAAAGGACTACACTGCACCTCCGGTGGAACTTGTACTTTTACCAGCAACCGCTACCCTGGGTGAACTGAAAATGCTGGCCGCAAGGGTCTTTCAAGAAACGTACCTCATGTTCCATAGCTTCCAGGCTGAACAGCTCCCTGAATTCCCAAACTTAAGTGACACAACCCCTGTGAAGCACGTGCTTGGCCCAAGCCAGCTTGTTAGGGTGAGAGGACGGTGCACTGGGGATCACAGGAGAATTGTGCAGTTCAGGATGGAGAGGGGCTTGGAGAACTGGACGGTGGACTGCACCTGTGGTGCCAAGGACGATGACGGTGAGAGGATGATGGCGTGTGATGCGTGTGGAGTGTGGCAGCACACAAGATGCTCAGGAATCAGTGATTTTGAAGAAGTCCCTGAAAAATTCATCTGCAGGAAGTGTGCCAGTCCACGCAAAGGAAAGGGGGGTCGTGGTGGTGGGGGTGGCAGTGGTGGCGGCAGAATGGAGATGGCTTCTGCCGGGAGGTGCAAGGATGAGATAGGATCGTCTGTTGGTGGTGCGGGCAAAATTGGGCGCCTAGCAACTGTTGGGTGACTGTACATAATGTAGTGAAATGTAAATACTGAGAGCTGAGAGTGGAGAGCAGCGCCTGAGGCCTCTCTGGACCTGTGGTTAATGGAATCTTTGTCTTTTGACCAGTATTTCTTCTATTCCCTCGAAGTAATCCTCTGTTTCTGTTAAATCATCTGGTGTTCTGCATTAGAACGAGAAAAAAATAGTGAGATGACACGAATAAACCATGACGGTTCAGTAATTACACATTTTAAACATATCGGATATATTTCTACTTCACAAGACAGATTAAATTCAGTGAAGCATAATCGAGCAAAACTACAAATCTAAGTGAAACTATCAAGATTGATGTCTTGAAGACAAATAAATGTAACTACTGGTTATGTGTTTAACTGTGTGAAAATATATGATATTATGTTCATAAGCTAGGCACATCTGAAACATAAAAATGATATATAGTAACACAAAATGATATATTGTTTCATGATAAGCTGTGAACTTCCATTACAAAATACCAAAAAGTCATAGCAGTACCTATCCATTATCATTTATCATCTTACTGCTTAAACAAAGAAACGATGCCATGATGAGACTGTTCAGTTTGTCCTAGTTTTGTTCTATTTGGAATGAAAACTGCACAAACCCCAAACAGATTAAACGTGAAAGAACTTACTTACCACAAGTTTGTTGGATAACAAGTTAAAGCTTGTCTTGACGACGTTTGAAATGATAAATCTGTAAAATAAAAATTCACTAGAACTTTAAGCATGAAAGCAGAGGTACTGAGCAATTAGCGAATGGTAAGTGTGGAGATAGAACAGAGGGCACATACCTATACCTTATTTACGCTGCAAAAAGAGCTTCCTCGGGTCATTGATTAACAAGACAGGTGTGCGACGAACATGAAATCTGCACAGAAAATAGTGTGATTAAGTAACTGCATTTATGAGGACTAATAGCAGATGACAGTAGTTACAAATCAAACATCGTCAAGGATGTTAAAGCTACTCCAAGTTGGACGGTGTACACATTTTATACTTCTATAAATCAGAGTCATAAGGCACAACAACAGCCTTAGCACAAACGTGAGGTGATAGTGCAGTGCTGGGCAATGTCTTGAAGGCTGTTTGTAGAGTGGGCATATCGGTGATTATGCCATCACCTTTAACAAACATGGCTATTCTGGAGATTACACTTGTATGTTCATAAATCGTCATAACAAATGCAATATTTTAGTGTTGAAGAAAAAGAGTACTAGAAGCTTCTACTGAATATAATTATCTATTTATAAGTGTAATCAATTGCTTAGATCTGAAGGCAGAAAGAACTACATAATATCCAACCATAAAATCGTCACTTTATGTGTTCTTCGAAATATTGATGGTTACACTGTGTGTGCTCACCAGAATTTTAGCAAATGTCAAAAGGAACAAACTATACATAACAGATAGCTAAGTAAATTATGCTTTCCATATATGATCATGAAAAGTAGAAGGATGTTGTAGACATGAGACTTCATATATAAATATTTAGAGCCTACTTGGTTTGAGCCAAATTTTGGCAACCCTAAAAAATTGGCAGTTGAATGCTTGGGCTCCAATTTCTGGCAATTCTTCGAATCAAACACTAGCAAAGTTGCCAAATGTTGGCCAGTCTGAGCTTTGCCAAAAATTGGCAAGCCAAAATGTGGCTCCAAAGCAAGCAGGCTCTTATTTACTGCATGCAGCTTCTGAGATCCTGAACAGAGTAAAGATCTTGGATTCTCTGGTATGAGCTAGAAAAAACTGATTAATCAGAGTTATCTTGTTGATTGATATTATAGCACTTATCTACGCGCATCCTATCAAAGATCAAAAAACTAAGCTGATCACAGCTAGCATCTATGTTCATCAAACATTCAAAGGGTTCTCAACCGGCATGATGACACTGAAAATGAACTCTGTTCGGCGTTTAGCCACAGCAATACTCTTATGACCAGCAGCAACTGAGAAGTAAGACCAGACCTAACATTTCATAAGTGCCACAAATGACACATCTGGTGTCCATCGTACCACTTCCCAAGAAACTGAAGCTAACAATTCCCTCCACAGAGTTCAAAACTGCAAGCACACAGAAAGGATGATCACCAACTAAGAACCTATAAACTATCAAACGCTAACACATTTTCAAGCCTTCAAAGACACAACTCTTATCTTCTTAATTTCTCCTACTTGATAAAATGCTAGTATTGAATATTTACACCCTTGAATGAAACAGAATCAACCAAGTGGCGAACCAGATATTCGAAACACTGGAAGCAAGCCAATCGTGCACCAGAACCTGAATAGAATACCTGAAAAGAGCAGCCGGCCACCAATGCACCTAACGGGTAGCAAGAACACGAGGGTGCGCATCGCCTTTCCAGCACCTGCCTTAACACATAAGACACGAAAACGCAAAAGACTATTATTAAGCCCTAAAATGATCCGAGCCACGCGGAACCAGAATCACAATCACTAATTGTTAATTAACTACCAGATTCCGAAGCCGGCTAAAACATCGAGGGGATAATCAGCACATACCCCAATTCGGAACGCGAGCATGGAACCCTAAAATCCGCCCGGCCGAAATACGAACTCCGAGCTCGAAGCAGGGGCGGATCAAGACGGCGCGCAGCGCGCGTGCACCAGCGCAGCCGAAATTCGTTGAGGCCGGCTGAGCTCATCCAATCGCCGGATTACATGAAGCTCACCGATGGTCGCCCGGCCGAGGCTGCGAGCGGGGTGGGGTCGAGGCAGCAAGCGACCCGCGCGATGAGGCCGATGGCCGCGACGCGCGTGGCGAGAGGCGGAGGGCGCTGGCAAGCTGCGGGGAGCTAGCTCGAGGGCGCGGCGCGGGGGTCGTGGAGCGGGGCGGGGAGGCTGGAGGCGCATCGGCCGGGATTGGAGCTTGCTTGGGAAGGGCAGGGGCAGGGCGGGGCGGGGGTAGGGTAGGTCAGGACTCGGGAGAGGAAGAAGAAGACTGCGGGAGGAAACGGGTACGGGGGAGGACGGGACGGTGGAGAGGAAACCGTGGAGATCTCGCCTCACCCTTCGACAGCAGATATTTGGGTAAAAAAAGAAAAAGAAAATGCGAGAGCACTAATATCACGAGGCGCTGTGAGGAAAAGCTGATACAGCGTGGTTTCTCTGCGGATACGTAATTAATGTGCATGATGATGGGGTCGGAAGGCCGCATCGTATCTGCGCCAATGCCACACGCAAGGTGAGGAATTGGTCAAGGATTCGGTAATAGGAGTACTGTTAAACTAATATACTAGAAAGCCTAAAAAAATGTTTATATACTACGAGGATCAATTCGTTTTCCACCGGGAGAAAAGTTTGTCACCGAATTTCAAATTTATCTTGTGATCACGTGACGGGTCTTGGCGACCTGTCCAGCCGTAGGCGGCGCTGCCCAGCTCTCCATGGCCATGGCGTGGCGTCAGGCACTCACTATTACGGTTAGGGCCATGTCTTGTCGCTCGTGTCAGCCGCGGCTGGGCTGAGTCAGGCTCGGTGAGACGCCTCGTGCGGGCCTCCTGTTGCTTACCCTATTCGGTTAAGGGACGGGGCACTGACTGGTCAGCGTGCGGTCCAGTCCCCACCCCACGCGGTCGTGGAAAGGAGGAAAGTGTCAGCGCTGGGTGGTAGCAGGGGCGTATCGTATCGGGCGTGCTCTGTTTTCGTTGTTTTTACAGAGCCGGTCAAAGTGAGCCACCTGACGGCATTGTCAGCAGGGTAGCAGCATCTAACCTAGCATGGAACTCGCTAGATACGTGTCCATGTCGCTGGATGTTCTCATCTTCATCCCGTGGCGTTTCGTGGGCCGGCACTCTTGTGCACCGAGAGGCGCCACACGTGAGAGGAGATGGAGTAGATAGCACTGATGACACGTACTGTGACCTTTTCTCCTTGGAGGCGGGCGGAACGCTCCATCTTGGCAGCATCGTTGCATGCAATCTTGGGCGGTTCTGCGCTTCAAGACGATCGAGGAGCTGCCATATCTTGTTTGCACCGGCCAAGGGAAACCGCATCTTTCAGGGACCAACCCGCGAGCCTGCCCATCGTGCTACCGCAGTTGGGGAAATATTCTTTCGCCCTTGCATCTGTCTACCCTCAACCTCAGGAAATCTCAGCATCACGAAGTTTGGCCGTCCTCATAGCGCACCTCTGTTGAATGTCATCAACCTTGGGAAGATCCAGGATGCGAGCACTCATCCGTCTCCCCATCGAGACCGGGTCAGGGATCCCGTCGAAAGCAACAACCTCTGTTGGAAATATGAGCAATTTACCGAATGATTTTATTAACAGAAATACTAGATAAAACATGACTAGTATAGCAGTGATAAAACAAGTCATACGATTTGACAAAGTGAAGGTAAATAACATCTGCATATATGCTAGAAAGAATCATCTCTCGAGCAGACAGTAGATCAAGATGCATATATAAGATAGATCCTAACATGTGTAGGATAAACACTACAAGAAAGAACTGTGGGAGGACCTCTAACAGGAAAAACAAGAACACGTACTGGACAGCAGCTGGAGCAGAGGCACTGGACTTGGGGTCGGTGTCCTCCATGTCGTCGAGGAGGTTGTCGACGTCGGGGAAGTAGTCGTCGGAGTCCGGGACGTCCGTGACGAAGAAGTCAGTAGTCGCGCAGAGCGCTCCCCAAAAACCTTATCACCCTTCTCCCGTACAGGACTCAAAGAGGTGCGGTTTCGGAGGCCTACTGTCCTGACTCGCGGTGCACGCCGCAAGCCAGGATGAGGAAGACAGCAGCAGCGCAGAGATTAGAACCAGTGGCGAGAGGAAGGAGAAGTTCTTGTGTGTCTCTCTGAGAGGAGCGACCTCCCTTTTATAGGGGCAAGAAAAGGAGGCGAGAGGGCAGCGACGGAAGGTGAAACGAAGAGACGAAGACGAAGCGAACAGCCAGTAGCCGAAGGGCTGCACCGTTCGTATTCAAACTCCACTATCGCAAAAACTTTTCAACTTCTGTGTGGCCTTTCATATACCCGTAGTGCGTCGCAAAAATTTAGACATCGGCTCGGCTCATTCCTGCAACCCGCGGCGCGACGCGGCGCGTCGTGACGAGGTGTGGCGTGGCGAGGCGGGCGACGTAGGAGGAACGCGCGTGGATGTCCCTCTTGTTCTCATGCTCATACAAGTGGGGAAGGAGTCTCCTTTATAAAGAGGTCCAACTCCCTCTAAACTAGCAATATGGGACTAAACTTTAGTCCACCTCTTACCTTCCACGAATGGGCTGTGTAGGCCTCTAGGATTTATTAGAAATTTCTGAAACTGCTATTGGGCTAGGCCCAGATAGACAAAAAATTCCAGCAATCCCCCACCAGATCCCAGAGGCACACAAAAATTGCCTATGGTTCCAAAACACTGTTTTATATACCGATACTGCAGTGGAGACTGTTAAGTTGAACTTTCACCTAGAACCCTATGCTACACTAGTAAGCAACTTGAACAGTGGACTGAGCCTTGAACTGCAAGTTTTTTGTGAATCTAGCTTCACATAAAGCCTTGACCGGTATGTGGCTACCGTGAATCTTTCCCGCGGGTGGAGCTTATGCGTCATACTCCGAGACCTTTCATGAGTTTACTAGAGAGAACCCTACTCTCATAGATTGCGACGTTTAACAATCAGGCTCATATAGGTGCGTTCTTCAAAAGATGTTCTGCAGGACAACATCTCTGCTTCAAAGAGCCACTTAGAACACATTAAGATATACATCAACCTGCCATGCAGATTAGGAGAGTATTGAATCTTCATGGAGTGGTATTTTTAACAGTAAGGATACTCTCCTCCCAGTTGACCAACAACTTGTCTTCCACATCTAATTCACGGGATCTCCGATCACAAAGAATATGTTACCACTGTGAACAACTCATATTGTGGGTCTCATACCCATCTCCCTCGATGCATTATCTATCACATTACGTGATAGACCCTTAGTAAAAGGATCTGCCAGATTTTTAGACGTTTGGATATAATCCAATGCAATAACTCTGGAGTTTTTTATTTTTTTGACAGACTTTAACCTTCTCTGAACGTGTCTTGATGACTTCATGTTATCCTTTGAACTGTTCACTTTCGTGATCACAGTTTTTATCGTAGTTCATAAGGATACTCAGTACAGGTTTCTCAACAACCGGCAAGTCATTCGAGAGCCGGCGAAGCCAATCTGCTTCGACCGTAGCTATATCTAGTGATGTGAGTTCTGCTTCCATTGTTGACCTCGTTAAGATGGTCTGCTTGCAAGACTTCCAAGAAACAGCGCCACCTCCATGAGTGAATACATATCCGCTCGTGGCCTTTATCTCATCAGCATCTGAGATCTACTTTGAGTCACTATACCCTTCAAGCACCTTTGGGTGCCCAGTATAGTGATTTCCATAACTCGCAATGCCTTTCAAATAACGCAAAACTCTCTCTAGAGCTTTCCAATGCACATCTCCTGGTTTTGAAACAAACCGACTCAGTTTGCTAACAGCAAAAGAGATGTCAGGTCTTGTAGCACTGGCTAAGTACATAAGCGAGCCAATAATCTGAGAATACTTCAATTGATCTCTAGCAATTCTTCGATTCTTTCGAAGCAGCACGCTAGCATCATATGGTGTTGGAGAGGGCTTGCAGTCACTATAGCCAAAGCGACTCAAGATCTTTTCCACATAGTGAGATTGAAGCAATGTAATCCCACCATCATCATCTCTCAACAACTTGATGTTCAGAATGACATCAGCCACTCCTAAATCCTTCATCTCAAAACAGCGAGATAGGAAATCCTTGACCTCCTTAATAACATTCAGATTTGTTCCGAAAATCAGTATGTCATCAACATACAAGCAAAGCATAACTCCCTCGCCCCCACCATGGCGATAGTACACACATTTGTCAGCTTCGTTCACAACAAAGCCTGCAGCTGTTAAAGTTCTTTCGAACTTCTCATGCCACTGTTTGGGTGCTTGCTTGAGTCCATACAAAGACTTCAGCAACTTGCACACTTTCCCTTCCTGACCATCTATTACAAACCCATCTGGTTGTTCCATATAAATTTCCTCATCCAACTCTCCATTTAGGAAAGCAGTCTTAACATCCATTTGATGAACGAGAAGACCATGTGAGGCAGCTAGTGAAAGTAGAACTCGAATAGTGGTCAGTCGAGCCACAGGTGAGTAAGTATCAAAGAAGTCTTCACCTTCCTTTTGGGTATAACCCTTAGCCACGAGCCGAGCCTTGTACTTTTCAATAGTACCATCAGGCCTAAGCTTCTTCTTGAATACCCATTTGCATCCTATAGGTTTGCACCCATAAGGACGATCAGTTATCTCCCAAGTTTCATTCGCCAAGATGGAATCCATCTCGCTACGAACTGCTTCCTTCCAGTAGTCAGCATCTTCAGATGCATAGGCCTCTGAAATAGAACTGGGAGTGTCATCTATGAGATACACAAGAAAATCATCACCAAAGGACTTTGCAGTCCTCTGTCTCTTGCTCCTAGTAGGAACTTCATTGTTCTCCTCCACAGGACTTTCAAAGTGTTCCATCGAAATGGCAGGTTCAGTAATTGTAACTGGTTCCTGATTCGATGAACTAGGCATCTCCTGATTAGATGAGGTAGCCATATCCTTCATGGGAAAGATATCTTCAAAGAAAGTCGCATCATTCGACTCCATGATCGTACCGACATGCATGTCAGGTACCTCAGATTTTACAACCAAGAATCTATAGCCAATGCTATGAAAAGCATATCCCAGGAAAACACAATCCACAGTTTTTGGTCCCAGCTTCCGCTTCTTTGGAATTGGCACATTGACTTTCGCCAAACAACCCCAGGTTCGTAGATAAGAGAGTTTAACCTTTTCTTCTCCCATTCCTCGAATGGAGTTATCTCTTTGTTCTTTGTGGGAACTCGGTTTAGGACATGACATGCTGTCAATATCGCCTCCCCCCACCATGCCTTGGAGAGACCCGATGTGTCTAACATGGCGTTAACCAAATCAGTTAGAGTACGGTTCTTTCTTTCGGCCACCCCATTTGACTGAGGTGAGTAGGGAGGCGTCCTCTCATGGATTATACCATGTTCCGCACAAAAAGCATCAAATTCATTGGAAAAATACTCTCCACCACGGTCGGACCTAAGCCTCTTGATTTTTCGATCAAGTTGGTTTTCCACTTCAGCTTTATAGATCTTGAAAAAGTTCAAAGCCTCATCCTTAGATTTCAGAAGATACACATGGCAGTATCTAGTGGAGTCGTCAATTAACGTCATGAAATATTTCTTTCCACCTTTTGTCAAAACACCATTCATTTCACATAGATCTGAATGTATAAGTTCTAGTGGTGCAAGATTTCTCGTCTCCGCAGTCACGTGAGACTTACGAGGTTGCTTAGCTTGCACACACACTTGACACTTAGATCCCTTGACAGTGGTGAAACTAGGGATTAAGTTCAACTTCGCTAGTCGCGACATGCAACCAAAGTTAACATGACAAAGACGTGAATGCCACACATTTGATTCACTATTGTTGCAAATATGATTAACAACTTTATTGCAAACGTCTGATAAGGATAAACGAAACAGGCCTCCTGACTCATAGCCTTTACCAACAAAGGTTCCATACTTGGATATTACAAATTTATTTGACTCAAAGACAAGCTTGTAGCCATCTCTACACAGAAGAGATCCGCTAACAAGATTTTTATTGACGGAGGGGACATAATGCACGTTCTTCAGCCGCACGATCTTCCCCGAAGTAAACTTCAGATCGACCGTGCCAACACCACGAACAGAAGCACTTGAACCGTTGCCCATCAGCACGGTTGAAGTCCCTGCGGTCTGATAAGACGAAAACATGGAAATATCACCGCATACATGCACATTAGCACCCGTGTCAATCAACCAATCAGGAGAATGACATACTGAAAGAATAGTGGGAAATATACCATACCCAGCATCCTTCATGTCAGTGTCTCCAATGACAACATTAGCGGTCTTGCCGCCTTTCCCAGGATGACGCTTGTCATAGCGATTAGGACAACTAGGAGCCCAATGATCAGGATCTCCACACACATGACAAGCACCTTTCTTCTTGTCACTCTTCTTCTTGAAGTTCGTGTGTTGTACAGCCTTGTTCTTCCCATCAAACTTTGCTTTACCATCAAGCTTGCCCTTGTTCTTGAACTTGTGGGACTGGAAGTTTTTCTTCTGTACCAGATTGGCACTAGATCCTCCCTCAATACCTCGAGCACGTGTGTCCTTTGCTCTCGCCTTTTCTTCCACATCAAGAGTACCAATGAGATCCGGGACGGAAAACTCCTGTCTCTTATGCTTCAGTAAGGTAGCAAAGTTCCTCCACGAAGGAGGAAGCTTAGTGATGATACCCCCGGCAACAAACTTGTCCGGTAGGATACAATTGAAGTGCTCAAGTTCTCTAGCAAATGACTGTATCTCATGAGCTTGCTCAACCACGGAGCGCTCTTCAGTCATCCTGTAGTCATAGAATTGCTCCATGATGTACAGCTCAGTGCCAGCATCCGAGACCCCAAACTTGGCCTCGAGTGCATCCCACATATCTTTTCCATTATCAATTGACGCATAAGCATCAACTATGTTCTCACCAAGAACACTCAAGAGAGCAGCCTTAAACAAAGTATCCATTTTCTAAAAAGCTTGTGCCTGTTGAGCATCAAGTTCTCCTTCAGGTCTACCAAGAATGGCGTCATAGCAACTCATGGTTTGAAACCATAAGACTGCTCTCACGTGCCACCTCTTATAGTGGATACCCTCAAACATAGGAGGTCTTATGGAAGCAACAAAACCATTCGAGGTAAATTGCCTATAATAAGGTTTTTGGATTGTTGGAAATATGAGCAATTTACCGAATGATTTTATTAACAGAAATACTAGATAAAACATGACTAGTATAGCAGTGATAAAACAAGTCATGCAATTTGACAAAGTGAAGGTAAATAGCATCTGCATATATGAGCTAGAAAGGATCATCTCTCGAGCAGACAGTAGATCAAGATGCATATATGAGATAGATCCTAACATGTGTAGGGTAAACACTAGAAGAAAGAACTATGGCAGGACCTCTAACAGGAAAAACAAGAACACGTACTGGACAGCAGCTGGAGCAGAGGCACTGGACTTGGGGTCGGTGTCCTCCATGTCGTCGAGGAGGTTGTCGACGTCGAGGAAGTAGTCATCGTCGGGGAAGTAGTCGTCGGAGTCCGGAGCGTCCATGACGAAGAAGTCAGTAGTCGCCCAGAGCGCTCCCCAAAAACCTTATCACCCTTCTCCCGTACAGGACTCAAAGAGGTGCGGTTTCGGAGGCCTACTGTCCTGACTCGCGGTGCACGCCGCAAGCCGGGATGAGGAAGACAGCAGCAGCGCAGAGATTGAAACCGGTGGCGAGAGGAAGGAGAAGTTCTTGTGCGTCTCTCTGAGAGGAGCGACCTCCCTTTTATAGGCGCAAGAAAAGGAGGTGAGAGCGCATCGACGGAAGGTAAAACGAAGAGACGAAGACGAAGCGAACAACCAGCATCCGAAGGGCTGCACAGCTTCCGTGTGACCTTTCGTATACCCGTAGTGCGTGGCAAAAATTTAAACATCGGCTCGGTTCGTTCCCGCAACCCGCGACGAGGCGAGGCGAGGCGAGGCGAGGCGAGGCGAGGCGTGGCGTGGCAGGCGGCGGAGGAGGAGAGCGCGTGGATGTCCCTCTTGTTCTCATGCTCATACAAGTGGGAAGGAGTCTCCCTTATAAAGAGGTCCAACTCCCTCTAAGCTAGCAATGTGGGACTAAACTTTAGTTCCACCTCTTGTCTTGCACGAATGGGCTGCGTTGGCCTCTCGTATTTATTAGGAATTTCTGAAACTGCTATTGGGCTAGGCCCAAATAGACAAAAATTCCAGCAACCTCCTCCCTAGTAAAACCTCGCGCTGAATCCCGCAAAGGGTCAACCAGGAAACCTCTCGTCGTTGAACAATGCGATATAAAGACGGGTATTGAATGGCCAAGGGTTCCTCTCCGAGCCAAGTATCCTCCAAAACCGTGTACTAGCCCCGTTGCCAATACTAAACGTTGTTCTATTAAATAAGGACTATCTGGACTTGCAGAAATGATTTGGTTTTTAACAGAACACCACGTATTCATTTTTTGCAGGTTATCTTCCGAGCCACGACATTGATCCGTTCGTGGTCGCTACTCACTCTATCCGATGGAGGTCACGGAGCATTTGGTTACTGGATCTATCCGCTGGGAGATGGTAGCTCGGAATATCTTCAACCGGTTTGGATGACGGTCATGTAATAGGATAGGAAATTAGTTTACCTATCTCTCTTTAGCCAGCCGGTTATGACATCCTTTATTTGGCTAGTTTATGTTTCTAGCCCAGTTTGACTCTGTGTGAGCTTTTATCTTTTTTTTTTCAGTTCGAGACTTTAAGACCTTGTCGGAACCTTTTTGTTTGATTTAATATAAGATGGCCGTATGCATCGCTGTGATGCAGAGGCCGGGAGATCCCCTTTTTGAAAAAAAATAAGTCTACCCTCGCTCAAAAAAGCCCAACTCTTCACCGCGTGCCGGTCTTCTCATTGCCATCCACTGGTTCAGCGGAGAGAGTTTAGAGGCACGTTGTATGTCTGTCCCACCTTAAAATAACAACCACTCTTTCCTGCTTTCCAGCACCTATTCTGCTTCCACAAATGCTACGTACTGTATTTCTTTTTCTTTCTGGTCTCTGTTATCCGTGGATTATACTAACTCCGATGTTTGCTCTCATTTTACCTTTTGAGATATTTGTAAGTGGACGACTAGTTGCTAGCTTAGTACTGCTACTGCTGCGACTAGACGGCGTTCGCTTGAGATGTCACGGCTGTTAACTGCTTTCTGCAGCGGTGTCATTTCGTCCCGCGTCGGGTTGTTGCACAGTGGAGCCCCAGTGAGTGGAATCGACATCAACTGTGGTCTGCGGGTCGATAATTGCGTCTACTACTGTTCTGTTGTAACGATCAAAGGATAGACAACCGGTGGCTGGCTTGGTCCCGGCTAGGTGCTAGCCGGTACTACCCTGCTATCTACGGAACGGACTGAGATCCAGTGACTGCAAGTCAGGCTGTAAGGCCAACTTCAACGCGCGATCTCAAACGAGGTTGTTTCGTCCGTTTTCGTCCGTTTGAAAGTAGCAACGGGACCGTGTCCGTTCGAATTCATGGATGCGACGGCCATGCACCTAGCGCGCGTCCGCATTTCGGCCGCATCTTGTCTGGATACAATTTTTTTCCGCAAACACATATCTTTTATTTTCATCATTGATTTTTAATACATGGAAGCACATCACTAAATTTTGACTAGAATAGCAAGATCAAAGAACACTAATCAACTTGCATAACTGCTCCCGTAAGTTGGATTAGTGCCTTCTCGATGCATTCATTGTTGATCTACGAAAACTCGATCTTACGTGCTTCTTTCTTCTTTGAGTCTAAAAAAGTAGACGTTGTTTCCTCGCATCTAGTCTTATGTCTAACCTCTATTCTAACAACAAGAGCACTAGTCTCATCTCTAGCCTCTATTTTTAACTAAAAGTGCACGAACATCTACTAAATTACGTTCTATCAATATATCGATGTATTTTTCTTTCCAATACCAAAAGTTGCATCCATTCTACACAATAAAATTTAAGTTAGTACAACTAGTCAAATCTGAGTGCACAACTGAAGCTAAAGTAGCACATGCCCCATCGTTTGAGCATTTGATGAACGCCCATCCGGGATGGTCCGACGTTATCGACACGCGGCGCAAGACCTTTCTTGAGCAGTGGTCGCACGTAATGAGTGGCAACGGTGCGCCGAGCCTTTGGGCTAGCACAGAGTCGGGCCTCCAGCAGTTCGTGTATCTGCCGGCGAACCGCCGATGGTGTAGATCCGAGCGGCTAGAGGAGGAGTCAGTACCTGAATGCGGCATTGCGGCTTTGCCGGGGCCTTCCGGCCCGGGGCCCGGCCATTCCATGGCATGGCACGGCCTCCCGCAGCCGGGCGGAGCTCAAGTCCGGCCGAATCCGCTCCAAATCCGACCGGCGGGAGCTCAAATCACGTGGTCGTGGTTGGGTAGCTCGGGAAGTCGAGGGAACGGGGGCTGCGACAAGGGGTGGGGCCAGCGCGCGTCCGAGCTGCACATCAGCAATGGCGGCGGCGACGAGGGAGGAGAGTGGCGGGGGTGCGGCTGGAGGGGAATAGAAAAAGGGGGGTTTGTCTTCCTGACGGGCGGGCCAGGGGAGGACATGGGCAGGCACCACGTGTTGTCCGCGCGTGTCCGTTCAACTGCAAACTCGACCCAAACTTGGGAAGGGAATGAGTTGAAATCGGACAGAAAACAGACGACGATCCGTTTGCAGCCGCGCGTTGGGAGGCATACTTTGTCCGTTTACCCCCTAGCGAACGCGGGCGGACAGGATGGGGCCGCGCGTTGGGTTTGGCCTAACACTCCCCCATACATCAACCATCCATGTGAGATCCAGCGCTCAACGATTGGGACTTAGAGATTTTTAGGTAGCCCACAGTGCAAACAGGATAAGTCATTCTTCAGCGAAAATCCAATTCGGTGCCCAGGCTCATCTGCACCTGGTCAGAAAAAAATCAAAACAAATACTAAAGAAATTCAAAAAAATCTAATTTTTTGTGTGATAGAAAATTGTATGAGTGAGGTTTGCTCCAAAGTTCAACTTATTTGGACATCTGAGCAGCTCTCAGTAAAAAAAATAATTGGTTTAGAACAATGTGTGAACAGTAAAAAAAATTACAGACCCTGGATTTGTCCTTTTTGCTGAGAGTTGCTCCGATGGCCCTGAAATTTGGAGCGCACCTCACGCATAAACTTATCTACCACACAAAAAAATTGGAATTTTTTGAATTTTTTATTATTTGTTTTGATTTTTTTGTTAGAGGGGTTGCAGATGAGCTCGGGAGCAGAAACACCGCACAGTCAGTCCATTACAAATAGAAACAATGGCAACCAAGGTTAAAAACTAACAGTCCTATATTTTATTTTGAAACTGCATACATTGAAATCACTTAGGACTCTCTTTATGTGTTCATTCAGCACTTAAAATTGAGAAATATAATACCGAGAGCACATTATAGACTGCATCTAACGCTGCTCGAGATTGAAATTCACACTTAACACTTGTACTCAAGAGCAAATTATTGACTGCAGCTAGCAGCACTCAATATTGGAATTCAGACTTGGCAGTGGTAGTACTGAAGAGTAGATCATACACTACATCCATTCGAATTCTAAAATGTGCATCCTGTATATTTAAAATGTTCATCGTGTATTTGAAAAATCATCATCACGTGTTTCAAAACAGTTTGTAGTATTAATAAATCTTCATTGGGTATATTAAAAATGTTCATTGTGTATAGAAGAATGGTCAGCGTTTATTAAACAAATTCTCGAAGTGCAATAAAAAAAGGTTCATCCTGTATTGAAATTATTCATAATGTATTTGAAAAAAATTCTTCGTGTATTAAAAAGATGTTCATCTTGTGTTAAAAAACATCATCTATTTAGTAAAATCACCCTATATTGAAAATTATTAATCATGTATTTAAAAAATGTTCACAGCTATTAACAAATTGTTCATTTGTAATACAAAATATTCATATTCTATTTTAATAGTCACCATTATTTTAATAATGTGTAAAAAAATTAAAGGTGCGAGTATTTTTTTTAAATTTCAGGAATATCTTAGACAGTTTTTTTACACACAGGTTAGCATTTGTTTTTGTGTGAGAGATAAAGCTCCTAAACGTTGGCTGTAGTCAATAACAAGCCGGCATGTGTTTATCTAAAAAGAATTACTGGAGCGAGCTAGTGATTATGAATCCTGTCATAAGCTAGTACTCCCTCCGTTCCGAATTACTTGTCTTGGATTTGTCTAGATACGGATGTATCTAGACTCATTTTAGTGCTAGATACCTCTGTATCTAGACAAATCCAAGACAAGTAATTCAGAACGGAGGGAGTACAATTCTGGTACACGACCTTCATATGAGGTGCTTGCCGTGGGGCGTGTAGCTTTGATCTTACATGGGCTGGCCACTACCACGAAGCTTAATGAGAGATGGCGTGGAGAAACCTATTTGGCGCTGCAGCCGCCCGTTAACGTGTATGCTGCAAACGGGCTCCTGAAGCGCCCCGCGCTGGGCCGGCCCATATAGCGTTTTTTCCTCTGTTCTAAAACACCTAAAAACGAGGCAGTTAAAGAGGAGACGAAATCAGGATCCCTGCGGTCATTCGAAGCAACGAGAACCACCACGCCAGCATGCTTGACTTGTCCATCTTGCGTTTTTTATTCTTTTATTATTACCTTCATCGGTTTTTTTCCCCAGTTCGCTGTTTAGTTCCCACACGTTTTTATTCTTTTTCCTTTTTCTTTTTCTTTGTTTTTCCTTTTTTTTCTTAAATGCGCGGTTTCTTTTTCAAATTCGATGAGCTTTTTCTAGTTTGATGAACTTTTTTCCAAATTTGATGAACATTTATTCAAAACTTTTCTTAAATTTGCTGAACTTTTTTCAAATTGGATGAACTTTTTTCAAATTTGATGAACTATTTTTTCAAATTCGATGAACTTTTTTCATTTTTGAGAATTTTTTTCAAAATTAATGAACTTTTGAAAAATTGTGATGAACTGTTTTCAAATTCCATGAACTTTTTTCGAATTTGTGAACTTTTTTTAATTCACTTTTTTTGGAATTTTGTGATTTTTTTTCAACATCAATGAACTATTTTTTGTGAAACTTTTACAAAAATTTGTGAACCTTTTTAAAAATCGGTGAACTTTTTTTCAACATCAATGAACTCTTTTTAAAAAAGAGTTCACAAATTCGGAAAAAAGTTCATTGACTTTGAAAAAAGTTCATCGATTTTTTTTAAAAGAACTCTTTTTCAAAATCGGTGAACTTTTTTGAGTGCGTGAACTTTTTCTAATTCGTAATTTTCTTAAATCTGTGAACTTTCAAATTTTGTTCACACTTTTTTTGAAAAAAAAATCACGTTTTCCTATTATGCATGTGCAGTAAATAAACGCTCTAGGTTTTGTTCTTAAACTGCTCGCGCTGTGTCGTTTCACAAGTGGCTAAGTGTTGTAGTGGTTATTCGACCTGCATATCAGCCGAACGCCGCGAGCCCGATTCCTGGCGGTAGCAAGTTTTTTAGGGCGGTTTTTGGCGCAAGAAATTCAGTTTTCGCTGCACTTCGCAGTTGTGGGCCGACGCATCAGGTGCGGCTGCGAGCGCCGGTACCCTGAACGGGCGCTTAAGGCGCCGTATAGGAGGAGCTCCCGCGGCAATGCTCGCAATAAGCGGGACGCACCCCCGTAAGTGCGTTGGTCTGGGCTGGTTTCAATTGGGCCAATAAGCTCAAATGGATGGTTGATATGTCGGGAATGTTACAGCGTGAGCAAGTCAATGGATCTCAGTCCCGGAAAATCCTATATGCCGCTCGTTGCGTCAAACTGCCGGCGCTTCGCACAGGCGAGCGACCGAGCAGCGACGCAACGGGCCGGCCCGTTGAACCGTTCCAGCGCTCCCGGTTTTGGGAACCTTCTAGAGGTTTCCAGCTGGTTTTTTCCGGTTTTGGGAACCTTCTAGAAGGTTCCTGAACCGGTTTTTTTTCTTTTTCTATTTCTGTTTCGTTTTTTTTCAAGTTTAATTTTCTTTTTCAAAGAAAATGTTCGCGCTTTTACAAAAATGTTCAGAATTTGAAAACAATTCGTGTTTTCAAATTTTGTTCACAAATTCAAAAACTGTATGCATTTCTCAAAAATTGTTCAGAATTTTCAAAAATTGTTCAAAAAATGTTCGCGCTTCCAAATTTGTTTGGTATTTTCAAATTTGTTCTCTGTTCAAAAATTTGTTCTAATTATTCAAAAAATGTCCGTGCTTTAATACATTGTTCATGCTTCCAAATTTGTTCTCTGTTTCAAAATTTGTTCTCAAGATTCAAAAAATGTTCATGCTTTAAGAAATTGTCCAAATTTATTCTTTGTTTCAAAATTTGTTCTCAAGATTCAAAAAATGTTCGTACTTTTAGAAAATATTTATGTTTAAATTTTGTTCTCAATTTCAAAATTTTGTTCTCTAAATTCAAAAAATGTTCGGAATTTAGAAAATGTTCCTGTTTTTTTCAAGATTTGTTCACCAGTTCAAAAAATGTTTATGTTTTTAAATATTGATGTTCAAAAAATGTCCGTGCTTTAATACATTGTTCATGCTTCCAAATTTGTTCTCTATTTTAAAATTTGTTCTCAAGATTCAAAAAATGTTCATGCTTTAAGAAATTGTCCAAATTTGTTCTTCATTTCAAAATTTGTTCTCAAGATTCAAAAAATGTTCGTACTTTTAGAAAAAAAATTATGTTCAAATTTTGTTCTCAATTTCAAAATTTTGTTCTCTAAATTCAAAAAATGTTCGGAATTTAGAAAATGTTCCTGTTTTTTCAAGATTTGTTCACCAGTTCAAAAAATGTTTATGTTTTTTTACCGATTTCAAAAAGTGTTCATATTTTCAAAAAAATTTGGGAGTTTCCATAAATGTTTCCATTTAAAGTATTTTTCGCAAATTCCAAAAAATGTTCATGTTTCAATTTTTGTTCGGAAGTTTCAAAAAATGTACGCAAGTTTTAAAAACTATTCATGTGTTCATGTTTTGTTTGGGAGTTTCAAAAGATGTTCCCAGTTTTAAAAAATGTTCGAGTATCCAAAAATTATTTTCAAATTGGAAAAATGTTCGGGTCTTCAAAGAAAACTTCCACGCTTTCTATTTTCGGGAGATTTCACAAAAACGTTCCCATTTTGAAAAAATGTTTTTTGTTTTTGGAATATTTGTTTTTTTTTTCAAATTTTATTCACAATCTCTAAAAGTGTTCGCTGTTTCATACAACTTTCACGTTTTTTCTCAAATATAACGTTTTGTGTACAGAATTTTAAAGACGTTCGGATGTGCGCTCGGTTTTATTCTTAACATGTTGTGCTGCGTTAAAATCCAGGAAGCTCTCTAGGTGAACTGGCTGGCTGTACTTCTTTGAAGCTTCGGTTCTCAGGTTCGAACCCTGCTTTAGAGCGTTTTTCTTCTCGATCGCTGCATTTTTTCGTTCCGTACTGGTCGCTAGCGATATGGGCCGGCCCAGTCGGGAGACCCGCCTATGCGTCCGGTCGACATTCTGCCGCAAAGAGCGGCAGATAGGACCTCTCCTCAGTCCCTACGGAACGTTGGGATAGAAGAATCATCACTCACAGAGTGGAAGCTCACCAAATCCAGACTTGCTCACTCAAAGTGATCCTTCTTACCCATAGACGTGTGCTTCTTATTACCTCGGAAAGGAAGAAGACGTGCTTGTTACTTCCTCCGTCCTATAATATAAGAGCATTTTTGACACCACACTGATGTCAAAAACTCCTCTTATATTATGAGACGGTGTGAGTATTTTTTTTATAGTTTCCTTCTCTCACCGCTTCTTCTGATTTTTTTAGGAGTCAGGCTCTGTTCGGAAAATGCATAGGAGCTTCTGGGTGCTTCACCACCCTATAAGAATATCAAATTCAAAAATATTAGGAAAATTAAAAAACACATGGAATCTTGGGATATAAATCTGGGTGCCCAATCTACTCCTGTGTGAAGTTTCGTGGAAAAATACTAAGAAATGTATCCTTGACAAAGAAAATACAGTCCGACCTACGATCCACTGAAACAATTGTAAGGGATTGATCAAGAGTCATCGAGTGCTCAACTGTAATAGTGCACGTTACCATTTTACGTTGATGGACGACTACTTTGCCCATGCCCTATTTGCTAAAAAAAATTCACCGCCGCTTTTGGATGTGAAAAAATGTCTTCGGTCGTCTCTACCGTGGCGTCCGATCCTTTGATGACTACTTCATCTTGAAGAAGGATGCCATGGGAAGGATTGGGTTCTCTAGTTACTAGAAGTGAACGGCCGCACTACGGAGGCTTGCGTATGGCACAACCACTGATTAATGGGACGAATACCTACGGATGTCTAAGAGCAAGTGCGGAGATATGCAATGGTAAGATTTGCTACTAGCTACTGTCGTGGTCTCGGTGCTTGGACTCAGTACTTGAGAGAATCAACTGTCACAGACACCAAGAGTATCCTAGCAATGTTTGAAGCAAGATGGTGGCCAGGTTTACTTAGGATGTGTTTGGTTGCATGGACATGCCAGGGTGGTTGTGGGTATCCCCAACCAGGTGGCTAGGGATAGCCCTTTTTTCTGTTTGGTTCGAAGGGCAGGGTTATCCCATGTTTTGTTTGGTTCAAAGGATGAAACATGGTTGAGGATAGCCATCAGAGTGTTTGATTCAAGGGATGAATGAAGGATAAGGGTTGTGGTATTTTTTTTACTTGACGTGGTGAGATTACCCTCATAATTTGCACTTCTTCAATGGAAGTAAGGAAAAAACAGTATGTACAGTCATAATTTCAAAAATTTTAACTTTTTCACAGCAAACCAAAACAAAACGATAGTCAAAATTTTGAACTTCATCACATAAGCTCAACATTCCATACATAAGTCAGGTGCACATAACTCATAGTTCAACATTCCATAGAGTACTACTAGAACTTAATAGTTACACAACCCATAGTTATGGTCTCGGTTGTGAAAAGAGCTAATCCATACAACCCATAGTTACTGTTTTGGTTGCATCAAAAGTACAAGTCAATCACCAGTTCACTACATATGCACCCACCACCCTCACACTTCAGGAAAGGTACTCTTGACATACCTAGAAACCCAAACCTTCTTTTTATCATCTTCCAACACCTTGAATGCCATTGCAACACGAGGATTGTCAACCAAATATGCATAGTAATGAGCAAGGTAATCCAAACTAAACCCAGGGAGTACTTTCATGCTCTCCCAAAGACCATCTATGGCATTGTTCTCGGTGCTAGAACTCTTCTCTATCGCAATAGCAATTCTTTCACTAGATGCAAGTATGGTGGCGTGTAACCTATCTTCCGCACAAGGATTTGGTTTGGCTTTTTTTGGTTTGGGACCGGATGAACCTGCATTGGTTGATTGTGCAACCTCTTCATGTGGGGCAATGGGTTTCTTGGTTGTCTCTTCTTCAAGATTAACCACTTCTGTAGCAAGAGGGTCACTTGAGTCTTTTGCATATTGCCCTGTAGCCATGCTCCCTCCAGCTATATTCACCATCTCCTTATAATGAATAATAGTCTTGTTAAGGTATTGTTCGTCCTCTGGATGAGCCTTGTCGAAACAAAAAAAGTAATTTCAGTAAGTATTTGGACATAAAGGAAGAATTTTAGCAAGTATTTGGGCATATAGAAACAATTTCAGCAAGTATTTGAGCATATAGGAAGAATTTCAGCAAGTATTTGAGCATATAGAAACAATTTCAGCAAGTATTTGAGCATATAGGAAGAATTTCAGCAAGTATTTGAGCATATAGAAACAATTTCAGCAAGTATTTAAGCATATAGGAAGAATTTCAACAAGTATTCGAGGCATATATAAATAATTTCAGCAAGTATTTGAGCATATAAGAAGAATTTCAGCAAGTATTTAAGCATATAGGAAGAAAAGGAGGCAAGTATTTGACTTCACAAAACTCCATTACAGCAAAGTAAGTTCATGATCAAGAAAAATAGTTACCTTAACATGATTTGTGCAATGCTCATGATCAAGAACAATCATAGACTTGTCCTCATCCCATAGTGCACCACTCAACTCCTTGAGTTTCACTATTTTCTACAGTTTCCTCTTCCATGTCCTATTATGATTTTTTATCTGATCTCCATTCAAGCTAAGTTGGAAATGCTCATTCAAAGCAATGGCACAATTGTTGAGCTGTGATTGCTAGAATGCAGTACTTGTTCTATTGCCACTAGAGACCAAATCACTTAACCATGTTAGCATGAACTTGGACATGGTAGGTGACCATGAAACTTGCTTAGCCATTTCCTACAATTTCCAGCAAGGGTTTGGACATTGAGAAAGTAATTTCAGCAACTTAAATAGTATTACAAATAGTAATTTCAGCAAATAATATGTCCTTACAAATAAGTTCCAGCACACAGAATAGTTCAACACAACGACCTAAATGACATAGTAGTTACTACATATTTTGACCTTGCAAATGGTTTTGTCGGTCTTCTCACATTTGATCAGCAAGTCCTTGCCTAAAACTAGCCATGTATGCATGTTCATGTGCTTGACCACTTGATGATGAAGCATGAGTAATATTTGGCACCCATTCTTCCTCGGGTACGATATATTCATCTATCCCATCATTTATTACCCAATTGTGAATAATGCAACAAGCCACAACAATGTCAACTTGTGTTGGAAATAGAAAGAATGGGGTGGCATCATCAAGTATCTTGAATCTTCTCTTCAATGAGCCAAATGCACGTTCTATGGTCACACGAAGAGAAGAATGCCTAAGGTTGAACAACTCCTTCTCGTTTTGCACGGGGTTGTTTCCCCACTCATTCAAGTGATACCTCACGCCACGAAAAGGAGGCAAAAAACCCAGTTTGGCTCCATATCCAACATCAACTAGATAAAATTTTCCTAAACGAGGAACATTCAGGTTACTTGATTATATATATAAATACCCCATTGACAAATGTATATAGTTCATCTATTACCTTGTGGGACACGTAGACCATTCTCACGTTCTAAAGCATCATGCCTAAGTCTTTCTACCACGAAAGGCAGCCTCCATATCTGGTGTAACAGAGGCTCGCACATGTGTGCCATCGATAGCTCCAATACAATCCTATTTGGTGAAAACAAAACCCAAAAATTAGGATCTAAACAAATTCATGCCTGCAATGACAAAATATAGTTGTCACTCCGTCTCACATACCTTAAAGTATGGATCCCACCGATAGTTTCCTTCTATTTTGGTTTGGGTCTCCAATGAAGGCTTCCTAATAAGGTCATCTCGAAGCTCACCAATGGCATGGAGTACCGTTTTGAAGTAATGGCTCACGACTTCACCAGATCTACCAAAATTGGCGCCAATTACCCTATTTCTAATGTTGTGCCCAACGGTGTGCAGGAACATTGCTAGTTGTTGCTCAACAGTCAAGTGTATTGTGTCATTTAGCAAGTTGCGATCCCTAAACAGTTGACAAAACCTAAAGAAAGGTTCTCTCCGAAGCCTAAGCATGTTCACACAAGTTGTGTCATTCTTCCATATTTTGTTGTCAAAATACTCTCTTCTCATCCTATCTCTCTCATCAATTGGGGCATACGTAATTGCTTCTCTTCTTTTTCTTTTTCTGGATTGAACAACCAATGTTATCATGTTGATAAACCATTGTGCCGCAACCGCATAAATTAACATCTTTATTTTTCTGTCCATCTACAATGCAATTACAAATGATACTTTAACATGTGAACAAGAATAATTCAATAGCACACAATCTGTCTACAAGAAGGCAATTATTCAGAGGTAAATCAACATTCTTTTCTACTGTCAAATATTTCAGAAAAAGAAACAGGGGGTTAAACAGAGGGGTGTATGTGTTACCTCAATTGAAGGAGTTGTGCTGCTAGATGTGCTCACGGTGACCTTCAAATATCCTGCAACAGTACGTAATATACAATCAGTTCCCAACAAAAAACAGATAATATAGATCAGTCTTGTACACACACACATGACCAGCCTCTAGCACACGCACTCATGAACATTATGCATCAGTCTGCAACAGTAAACTTCAGAACACACACACGCAGATGCAGCCGAGCAGATTCAGCCGTGCACATGTAGCCGAGCACAGCACCGAATGCACTTGTGCTCGCCATGGAGAAGCTCCCGTGTGCACTTGCGCCACTCGTGGGGGAATCCTTCTCCACCTCCGCCTACAGGCCCTGGTGGTGAGCTCCTCCCATGGCCAGGCTCCCCACGGTGGGCATGGGTGGCCTCCTGGTGCCGCTCGCGCCTCCTTAAGCCCCCAGCCGCCGTCCTCATTCAGATCTCGCGCCGCCGCCTCAAATCTAGCCCGCGTCACCCCCGAGCACACCCTCCACAACGACCAACCGGCACACGCGATTGATGGAGGTGGGAAGATAGAAGGAGAGGAGGAGAGAGGGAAAGAGTAGAGAAGGAATCACCTCTCGCCGACCTTTCTACTGGATGCGTCGCTGCCGCTATCGCCGCCTCTCACGGAAGAGAGAGATGAGTAATGGGGAAAGTGAGGGTTTCGCGAGGGGTGAGCGGGGGTCAATAGGCGAAAATATTGTTTCGCGCCTGGATGAAGCGACGCGCGCGCAGGGTGGTTGCCGCGACCCGCTCATTTTTCGCGGGTGACACCAGCTCCCTTTTTGGCGAATATTCGAGGCATCTGGCTGCCCCTATCCTCCCTTGCATTGGATCCAAACATGTGGCATCCCCCGCATAGAAGGGCTATCCCTGTCCCTCGAAGGATATCGCTGCAACCAAACACATTCTTAGATCTCTTGAATGGATGCATTAAAGATGGAAGAATTGCCCCAAAATCTCTACAAGGGCAATGCCAGGGTCATGTTAAGAAGCTCACCGTCATTATTGAAGCAGTTGAATAACAAAATCTTTGGATTTGACACGCTTTCTTTGGCATGCCCGGGTCTCACAATGACATCAATGTCACCATTGTTTGTCAGGATGACTAGAGGGAAAGCCCCTCCTTGCAACAATACTATTAATGGGCATGAATAGAACATGGGATACAATCTGGTTGACGGTATCTGATACGTCTCCATTGTGTCTATAATTTTTGATTGTTCCATGCCAATATTTTTCAACTTTCATATACTTTTGGCTACTTTTTATACTATTTTTGGGACTAACATATTGATCCAGTGCCCAGTGCCAGTTCCTGTTTGTTGCATCTTTTATGTTTCGCAGGAAACCCATATCAAACGGAATCCAAACGGGATAAAAACGGACGGAGAATATTTTTGGAATATTTTGGATTTTTCGGAGGAAGAATCAACGCGAAATGGTGTCCGAGGTGGCCACGAGACAGGGGGCGCGCCCTCCCCCCTCCCCCCCGGGCGCGCCTGGCACCCTCGTGGGCCACCCGTAAGGCGGTTGATGCCCTTCTTTTGCCACAAGAAAGCTAATTTCATGAGAAAAATTTGGGCGAAAGATTCACCCCAATCGGAGTTACGGATCTCCGGATATAAAAGAAAACGGTGAAGGGGAAGGATCTGAGAACACAGAAACAGAGAGATAGATCCAATCTCGGAGTGTCTCTCGCCCCTCCCACGCCATGGGAGCCAAGGACCAGAGGGGAAACCCTTCTCCCATCTAGGGAGGAGGTCAAGGAAGAAGAAGAAGAAGGGGGGCCCTCTCCCCCTTGCTTCCGGTGGCGTCAGAACGCCGCCAGGGGCCATCATCATCACCGCGATCTTCACCAACACCTCCGCCATGTTCACCAACATCTCCATCACCTTCCCCCATCTATATTCAGCGGTCCTCTCTCCCGCAATCCGCTGTACCCTCTACTTGAACATGGTGCTTTATGCTTCATATTATTATCCAATGATGTGTTGCCATCCTATGATGTCTGAGTAGATTTTCGTTATCCTACCGGTGGTTGATGAATTGCTATGATTGGTTTAATTTGCTTGTGGTTATATTGATGTCCTATTGTGCCCTCTGTGTCGTGCAAGCGTGAGGGATTCCCGCTGTAGGGTGTTGCAATACGTTCATGATTCTCTTATGGTGGGTTGTTTGAGTGACAGAAGCATAAACCCGAGTAAGGGGATTGTTGCGTATGGGACAAAGGGGACTTGATGCTTTAATGCTATGGTTGGGTTTTACCTTAATGAATCTTTAGTAGTTGCGGATACTTGCTAGAGTTCCAATCATAAGTGCATATGATCCAATAAGAGAAAGTATGTTAGCTTATGCCTCTCCCACATAAAACTTGCTATCGGTCTAGTAAAGTAGTCAATTGCTTAGGGACAATTCCACAACTCCTACCACCACTTTTACACACTCTCTATATTTACTTTATTGCATATTTATCTAAACAACCCCTACCTTTTATTTACGTGTTCTTTATTATCTTGCAAACCTATCCAACAACACCTACAAAGTACTTCTAGTTTCATACTTGTTCTAGGTAAAGCGAACACTAAGCGTGCGTAGAGTCGTATCAGTGGCAGATAGGACTTGAGAGAATATTTGTTCTACCTTTAGCTCCTCGTTGGGTTCGACACTCTTACTTATCAAAAAAGGCTACAACTATCCCGTATACTTGCGGGTCATCAAGACCTTTTTCTGGCACCGTTACCGGGGAGTCATAGCATGGGGTGATTATTCTCTTGTGTGCTTGTTTGCTTTATCACTAAGTAATTTTTATTTGCTGTTCTTAGTTGTTTTCTATCTTTAGTTATGGGTAGGAAACGCAAAATACCAAAAAAATTAGTTGTACCTACTGAACCAATGGTTGAAGAACCACTCAAAATCTATCACACTCTTGAAGCTTTTTACTTGGATCATCTTCGATCCCTTTGTGCTCGTGCTGAAACCCCCACTAGCTTAGTTGAGGGCAAATCTTTAGATGAGGATGCTTGTTATGTGCGACACCGTATATCTAAAAAAGGGAAACTTTTACTGGATCAAATTCATCATTTGCAATGCTATGCTTGGAATTTATGTGAAATATATGATGTTACTTGTTGTTCTGAAAACCCTAAGAAACACATTCCCTACCAATGTGAGTTTATTGATAATGGGATCATATCTTCCTATGCTAAGGGTGTTTATAATTACTATGATGTTCAACAAATTGAAGAATTTGTTGCTTTTAAGGGTGCTTATGAAATTGCTTCTTTGATTGAAAAGTATGATACCACTCTTTACAAATCTGAATTTTTTGCCATACTTGAATATTGTTATGATAATTATGCTTCTAATGCCTATGTTAAACTATATATTGAGAAATTCTCTGCTGTCCAAGAAGAGACTAATATTTTGCAGGAAGCTATGGAAGAAGAAATTGATGAAACTGTGAGCTCATTAGATGAAAAAGATGATGAGGAGAGCGAAGAACAAAAGGAGGAAGAGCGGATTGATCACCCGTGCCCACCTTCTAATGAGAGTAACTCTTCAACTCATACATTGTTTAATTCCCCTTCGTGCTTACCGAAGAATGATTGCTATGATGATTGCTATGATCCCGTTGATTCTCTTGAAATATCCCTTTTTGATGATGCTTGCTATGCTTGTGGCCAAGATGCCAATATGAATTATACTTATGGAGATGAACTTGCTATAGTTCCTTATGTTAAACATGAAATTGTTGCTATTTCACCCACACATGATAGTCCTATTATCTTTTTGAATTCTCCCTACTACACTATATCGGAGAAGTTTGTGCTTATTAAGGATTATATTGATGGGTTGACTTTTACCGTTGCACATGATGATTTTGATGAATATATTATGCATGTGCTTGCTGCTCCTACTTGCAATTATTATGAGAGAGGAACTATTTCTCCACCTCTCTATGTTTCCCATACTATGAAATTGCAAGAAACTACTTATACTATGCGTTGGCCTTTACTATGTGTGCATGAATTGTTATTTTATGACATGCCGATGCATAGGAAGAGAGTTGAGGGAGTCCCGGACTAGGGGGTGTCCGGATAGCCGAACTATCATTATCGGTCGGACTCCAAGACTATGAAGATACAAGATTGAAGACTTCGTCCCGTGTCCGGATGGGACTTTCCTTGGCGTGGAAGGCAAGCTTGGCGATACGGATATGTAGATCTCCTACCATTGTAACCGACTCTGTGTAACCCTAGCCCTCTCCGGTGTCTATATAAACCAGATGGCTTTAGTCCGTAGGACGAACAACAATCATACCATAGGCTAGCTTCTAGGGTTTAGCCTCCTTGATCTCGTGGTAGATCTACTCTTGTAAGACACATCATCAATATTAATCAAGCAGGACGTAGGGTTTTACCTCCATCAAGAGGGCCCGAACCTGGGTAAAACATCATGTCCCTTGTCTCCTGTTACCATCCGCCTAGATGCACAGTTCGGGACCCCCTACCCGAGATCTGCCGGTTTTGACACCGACATTGGTGCTTTCATTGAGAGTTCCTCTGTGTCGTCACCGATAGGCTCGATGGCTTCTTCGATCATCATCAGCGACGCAGTCCATGGTGAGACCTTCCTCCCCGGACAGATCTTCGTATTCGGCGGCTTCGCACTGCGGGCCAACTCGCTTGGCCAACTGGAGCACATTGAAAGCTACTCCCCTGGCCGTCAGGTCAGATTTGGAAGTTTGAACTTCACGGCTGACATCCGTGGGGACTTGATCCTCGATGGATTCGAGCCACAGCCAAGCATGCCGCACTATCACGGCAAGCATGATTTAGCTCTGTAGCCGGACAGTACCCTGGAGGCCGCACTCGAACCCGCTCCGATCTTCAATTCGGAGTCGGCTGCGCAGGTCAAGGACGGATGGATAGACATCGCCTCGGGGGCTGCAACCTCTACGGCGATAGAGCCGAACACTGACCTTGTCCCTCATGAAGCTCGTGACTCCGAGGTGCCGGACTCCGAACCTCCCGCGCCCCCTCCGATCGAACCTGATCGGGCGCCGATCATGGAGTTCACCGCAGCGGACATCTTTCAATACTCACCTTTCGGCGACATCTTGAGTTCGCTAAAGTATCTCTCGCTATCACGAGAGCCCTGGCCGGACTGCAGCCAGGACGGTTGGGATGCGGATGACGAAGAAATTCAAAACCCACCCACCACCCACTTGGTAGCCACTGTCGACGATCTAACCGACATGCTAGACTACGACTCCGAAGACATCGACGGTATGGACGACGATGCCGGAGACGACCAAGAACCAGCACCCATCGGGGACCGGAAAGCCACCCCAACGCATGACGTATACATGGTGGATACACCAAAAGGAAGTGACAACGAGGAAAAACGGGATGTGGCGAAGGACAACTCCCCCAACAAACAACCAAAACGGCGACGCAAGCGCCGCCCGAAGACCGGCCCAGATAAAAACGGCACCCATACGGACCCGGCCCTAGAGCAGGGCGAAGCAGCGGACGACGAACATGCCGGAAAGCAAACCATCTCCGGCGAAGACGATCTCACATCACCAGAGCATATGAACCTCCATAAAAGGCTCGTCGCCACTTCAAGAAGTTTGAAGAAGCAAAAGCGGAAGCTCAAAACAGCGGAGGACGCACTCAGAATGAAATGGAGCAAAGTACTCAACACCGCAGATAAATACGGCGCTAGTCACCAGACAAAGAGCTACCCGAAGCGCAAGTTGTTGCCCGAATTTGACGAGGAGGCCTTAGAGCCCCCGCAGTCAAAAAAGAAAGAAGCCGCCTGGCCGGATAGACGACCAGATGACAGGCCAAGAACAGCAAGGGGCGCCGCACACAAGCCGGCACACGATCAGCACAAAGATCCTCGGAAAAAGGATGATCCCGCCAGGTCTATCTATGGGCCAAAAAAGAAGACTCCAGGAAGCAACATAACCCGCCGAGCATTTGAAGACAACGGCACACCCAAATACAGGGGCGCCGCACATCCACTGTGTTTCACCAATGAGGTACTGGATCATGGATTTCCAGCGGGATTCAAACCCGTAAACATAGAGGCATATGATGGAACAACAGACCCCGGAGTCTGGATTGAGGATTATATCCTACACATACATATGGCCAGAGGAGACGATCTCCATGCCATGAAATACCTACCCCTCAAGCTCGAAGGGCCAGCTCGGCATTGGCTCAAAAGCCTCCCAGAAAATACCATTGGAATTTGGGAAGAGCTTGAGGATGCATTTCGAGCAAATTTTCAGGGGACTTATGTCCGCCCTCCGGATGTAGACGATTTAAGTCACATAACTCAACAGCCCGGAGAGTCAGCACACAAATTCTGGAACAGGTTCCTCACTAAAAAGAACCAAATAGTGGACTGTCCGGACGCTGAAGCCTTAGCAGCCTTTAAACACAATGTCCGAGACGAATGGCTCGCCAGACACCTCGGCCAAGAAAAACCAAGAACAATGGCCGCACTAACAAGCCTCATGACCCGCTTTTGCGCAGGGGAGGACAGCTGGCTGGCTAGATGCAGCACCAGCGACCCGAGTACATCCGAAGTCAGGGATGGAAATGGGAAATCACGACGCAAAAAAGATCAGCGCCGGAACAAGGAAAATGGCCCAAATAGTACGGCGGTCAACGCCGGATTCAAAAGCTCTCGGCCGAATAACAAAACACTGCCCCTCAAGGACAACAGTGACGAGCTATCCAACCTAAACAAGATTCTGGATAGGCTATGTCAAATACACGGTACCTCCGGAAAGCCTGCAAACCATACCCACAGAGATTGTTGGGTCTTCAAGCAGTCTGGCCGACTTAACACCGAACACAAGGGGCTCGACACACCAAGCGAAAGTGACGAACCCCAAAAGCAGCACTCCGGAAAACAGAAGACTTTCCCACTGGAAGTCAAAACAGTGAACTCACTTCATGTGATAACACGAAAACACAGCGCGACACCTGCCATACCAGGACACCGTCCGCAGAATGGGGATAGACCCTACCAACGTTCGCCATAACAACACTTCCTTCAAAGGGGTGACGCCAGGCCTTTAAGCCAATTATACGGGCTCTGTACCACTAGAGGTTGTGTTCAGTTCATCCGACAACCTCCGTCGCGAAAGGCTCACTCTTCGTAGCGCCCCATTTTACAGTGGCCATCAAGCACTACTGGGACGCAAAGCTTTCGCCCACTTTAACGCCATACCACACTACACGTCTCTTATACTTACAATGCCCGGTCCACGCGGCATAATCTCATTAAAGAGTAACTACGAGTGTTCCTCGACCACGGAGAGCATGGGGCTGCCTTGATAGCCACTCCGACCTTGCAGGTCAAGGCCCCTAAACACAGGTCATTCAGATCCCGGACACGGTTAGGCAAGTCCGGCGTAAATAAACAAGGGGCTTCCCAGCCGCATACCCCCTTTATAAGGGGCCGCGCGTATAAATGATGAGAGCCAATAAAGCTCAACTTTCTTCATCTTCCAAATTATACTTTATTTTAATACAACTTTTGCACGATATTTCTTAGAAACTAAGTCCTTCTCTTTTACAGATGAAGCACGTGCTACACCCGTCCAGGATACAGCACAATGGAGACACATGCGCAGATGTGCAGCAGGGACCCATTGCAAGGATTCTTTTCAGATTAAGACCCTGCATAAACCTTTCTTACTATCTCTTGTTGATACACATCCCCTGGTTTCCTACCATAGCCGAGGAGGAGGCTGGCGTTTTGGCATCGGCCGCGTCAGAAGTTCCCGCCTGTACCTGGACACTAGGGGCTTAGGGCATTATTCTGCCCGGTATCATAAAGACCGAACACCTCAGGGAGTGTTCGGCGTCTCGAGTTAGGCCTTATATGCATCAGCTCCGAATCATGTCTTTGGTCAAATGTTGGGTTTGCCCGGCTCCTGTGTTTTGCTGCCTTACATTCCGTATCATCGGCTAACGCGGCACCAGGAGAACTACTGCGATTGTGCCCCGGTTCGGCCGGGCGAGCACCTCAGTAGAGAAAGCCGAAAACTGACTGTCATGATATAGCGAGAGACTGGTCAACCACTCGATCGACCATTGGAATGTTTAGAATTCCTCCGCTTTGACGAAGGACCGCTTCCCGGTCAGGCACATACGTGCCCCGAGTTCGGAGAAGAGCGGTGCCGCTAGGGGCTATATAGTAGCCCCACATTCGAGCTCCTATGGCTAAGTGAAAGTGATAAAGCGTTATAGTCCGGTTGCCTAGTTTGCTACGCTATCACCTCCTTAAAAGGACCAAGACGTTGGATTAAGTGTGAAAAAGCGCTTTTCTTTTTGCAAACACCCCCGCACCATGTGCGTGGGGGCTGAAGCCAAAGACTGCCATCTTTCAGATTATACATACACATACGGCCGCACAGGAGATAGTTCAATACTTGAACGCACAAGTATAAAAAGCTATTGCATTATAAACATGATCTCACAAATTATACATGTCATTTGAACATGACATCTTTCGAGCACTGCGACTCTATTAAATGAGCGCCCTGCAGGACTTCCTCAAAATAGTGCTCGGCGGGTAATCGGCTCTTGTCCGAACCCCGGGATGCAACAGCGGTGGCATCCATGTCCGCCCAGTATGTCTTCACACGGGCGAGAGCCATCCATGCACCTTCTATGCATGCCGACCGCCTCATCGCCTTGATATGCGGCACCGCACCAAGGAATTGCTGCAACAAGCCAAAATAACTCTTCGGCTTGGGCCTTTCCGGCCACAGATGAGTGATCACATCCGTCATGGCAAGTCCGGACAATCTATTCAGCTCAGCCCACTCAGCCAGCCGATCAGTCAACGGAAGTGGACGCTCCGGACTATGGAATTGAGACCAGTAAAGTTCTTCCATTTCGTGATCCTTCTGGCCTCGGAAGTGCACGACTGCGTCCGCCGCACTCACCGCCAAATCCAGATAAGAATCCTCCGCACCACACAACTGGCCCAGCTGAGCATACTTCGGATCCGTGAATTTCCTACGCAGAAGAAAGGGCTTTCTAGCCGCAATGTCTCCGGCCTGACGCAGTTCCTCCTTCATAGCCCGCATCTCACTCCGGGCATCCTTGACTTCGGCGCCGGCCTTCTTCAGGCCTTCTTGCTCCACTCGGCGTTCTCCTTCAAGAACCTCACAACGGTCGGTAGCATATTTTAATTTCAAGGCCATTCCGGCCAACTCTTCCCTGCTTCGGCAGTGAGCAGCCTTTTCGGCTTTTAGCTCTTCTGCTGCCTTCAAGGCAGCCGCATTACTTATCCTGGCTTGCTCCTTGGCTCGAGCAAGCTCTGCTCGAAGATCTTCCACAGCCGCGGCGCCATCTGCATCAAGCATACAAATTGTAAGGAATGGGCACCAGTTCCCTTACTAGGCAACCGCGGAGCAACCGCCTACCTTGTGACTCGCTAAGTCGTTTATTGACCAGCGCGATGTCCGCATCCGCAACATCGAGTTGCCTCTTTAGTTCGGCAACTCCATCAGTCCGGCTGGCAACCGAACGTTCCACCACCTGTGTAGGAAAGGCGACATTCTATAACTGAGATTATGATCCTTGGCACGCTATCGCTTTCGACAGCATACCAAGTCTCAGGGGCTACTATCTATACAGGGCGCACCTCACGTGCAAAACTGTCAAAAGGTATGTCATTTTTTGTGTACCTCAAAACCCGCCAGCAATCATCCGACGGCCTCATACAACCCGCTCTCGGCGGACGAGATCCTTTCAATCACCATACTCATTAATGTGCGGTGATCTTCCGAGATAGACGCCCTCTTAAGCAAATCCTGCAGCTCTACCGGCCGTACTCCAATGGGTGCCGAACTCTCTGGCCCTGCCGGACTCGGGGAGACCCTCCGCGACGACACCTCAGGGTCGTCCGCCCCGCACGATGGGGCGGCAGATGGAGGCGTTTCGCTCTCCATCATCTCGGGACGAAGGTCTCCCGAAGATGAGCTGTGCTGAGACGGGCTGAGATCCGAACTACAAGATGAAAACTTCGGTTACCCTTAGAAATTAAGCAGGGGTGTCCACTATTACAAAATTCCCCTTTTTTTACTTACGGCTCGCTGGAGGGCTGATTCCTCCGAGGAGACAGTGCGGCCGGGGCTCTTCCCGGCACATGACCTCCCGGTACAGATTTCTTTCCCCGCTTTGAGGCCTTGGCCTCCGGGTCTTCCCCCTAGAAGGAGGGACTCTTGATTCCTCCCTTACTGAAAGCCTCCTTGGTAGAGGTGGTAGTTCCCCTGTGCCCCCCTTCTCCCTCCTCCGAAGGTGCAACCTCCAACATTTTAATTAACACGGGATCCTGCATGGTCTCAGGGAGGGGGGCCAGACACCATATCAGTTTTGCTTGCGCTATCCACTCCTGTCCAAGGGATAGCAGGTTAAAAGGCAAATTCACGATAAATAAATGGACATTGTGTCCGGACACAGGGCTACTTACTTGAGTATCCGGGCGATTGCAGCTTAGGCCAGCGTCCTCGGTCAAGTCCGGACGCATCTCTTGCGATCCGAAGAACAGTTTGTACATCTCCGCGGGTGTTAAACCCATGAAGTGTTGAAGAGCTCGTGGCCCCTCCGGATTAAATTCCCACAGGCGGAGGGGGCGACGTTTGTAGAGCAGTACGCGCCAGATCAGCATAACCTGTACTACTGCGACTAGATTGATCTCCCTTTCTTGGAGGCCTCAAATTCGGTCCTGCAACAGGGGTACGTCTTTGGACGGCCCCCAGTCACGCCCCTTGTTAACCCATGACGTCAACTGTTGTGGAGGGCCCGAGCGGAAGACGGGCGGCGGCCTCTGCCTGCTGCCCCAGGGAGCGGTGATATAGAACCACTCCTGTTGCCACGAGCCGAGCTCCTCCTGAAAAGAGCCCTCGGGCCATGGAGCATCGACCCTCTTGCTTATGACCGCCCCTCCGCACTCTGCCTGACGCCCCTGTCAGGACCCCGACTCGATGCCACATCGATCTAGCATGTAACACCTCATATCACTTTGCGGCCTCACGCACGGTATTCCCACGGGTGTCGTCTCACCTTTGCCCGGGACCGTTTGCGCCTTTTGGCACACGTATATGATAGTGTCGCTAGCATCCATATGGTAAAGAGCCCGGGCTGACATGGCTAGTCGTAAACCCAAAGTGGCACAGACTTACAGGGACAGGCATCCATGACCCAGCATCGAACGTGTCGGTCAGCAGCAAGTGAATCCGGGCTGTAGCACTGGGCTAGCAGGACTCCGGTAAACCAGGCTGTAGCGGGCTAACAGGACTCCGATATCCATCGCGTGACATTTCCCCGAAGGGACAGACACAGGAACGAAGAAGGACACATGCCGGCCAGCCTAAGTGTTCCGGAGCAGTAGCAAGCTACCAAGGCTCAGTGGAGACACTAGGAGACATTTCCCGGTAAGAGAGGCTACTAAGAATAAACGACTAGATAGTTAGATCCCACACATACCAAGCATTTCAATCATACACACAATATGCTCGATATGTGCAAATACAACAAGGCATCACAACATGACTCTACAACACAAGTACTTTATTTAAGGCTCAGAGAGCCATACATATCATACACACAAGTACGGGTCACACGACCCAGCATTCAAGTCATACAGACATACAAGTCAACATCGGAAGTAACTTGTATGAGTACAGACAACTAGTAAAATAAAAGAGGCTTGGGAAAGCCTGGCTATACTACGTGGTCCTTCAGAAGCTCAGGATCACCACCTGGGTCTCGGTCTACTCATCGATGTCAACATCTACGAAGAACCCATCGGAAGGGGTTGCAGCGTCTTCTGAAAAATGTAAATTAAAGCAACATGAGTACAAAGGTACCCAGCAAGACTTACATCAGATCCTACAAACATGCACATTATCAAGAAGGGTTGGTGGAGTTATTGCAGTAAGCCAGCTTTGACTCTTGGCTAAGCTATCCTACGATACACCAACTTGAAATTGTTTTGCGCACACGAGTCCACTACTCACCACTTCAATACACCACCGAGGATCCACCTCCGTCATCCTACGGAGGAGCCATCCTCGGCACTCACGCTTATCTTGAGAATTTTAGTAGTATCCATTCACTTGTCTATGAACTGTATAGGCAACCAAGTAGTCCTTTACCGCGGACGCGGCTATTCGAATAGATCATGTTAACCCTGCAGGGGTGTACTTCTTTATACATGTTTCCACCACTTAGCGTCTGCACACGACATGTGCTCGGCAGACTTCAAGCGAAAGCCGACGTGGGTGTAGACCACGACCTACCTAAACACCTAGGTCTCTAGTCCAGGTTTATCGCCTATCCAGGTTCCATCCGTAGGGAGTCCGGCCGAGGTTTCCCATACGGCCCCGAACGATGTGTACAGGGTTTTAGAGATACCTAACGGGTATTCGGTACACCCGGCCACGTACCTACCGCATCACAGCCCACCTCGCGGGTCAGCGCTGTCCACGGCCTCCAGTAAGCTACAAACACCAGAAGCTACTTGCAACTCCTGGACAGAGAACTAGAGTGAATAAGAAGTCGAGCGGGGTCATATTTCAGGGCCCAATGCATGGTAGTAGCTGAATCTTAAATCACGCATACAGATCTCAGTGCTTAAGGTCGGCTTCAATGAAACAACCCACCATGTACTCCTACATGGCCTCTCATCGATACCTTTACCAAATCGGGTTCACCACATCACTCTCATTACCGGCATGATCATTTCACTCTAGCCCATCACCCAGATGAACCAGACCTGACACGACTCTAAGCATAGCAGGCATAGCAAGGTAGGAACAACACATACATATGGCTCAATCAACTCCTACACACGCTAGTGGGTTTCATCTAGTTACTATGGCAATGACAGGTCATGCAGAGGAAATGGGTTCAACTACCGTAGCACACAGCAGTTTGAAACGCATTGTCTTAATGCAGCAAAAGAGAGCAGGAGCGAGAACATGGGATTGTATCGATATGATCAAATGGTTGGTTGCTTGCCTGATGGGTCGATCCACTGATATGGTTCTTCGTTCGGGTAATCGTGGTACTCCTCGGAGGCAGAACCTGCCACAAAGAACACCGATACACAACATCACCAAACAATATGCAACAATATGATGCATGCATGAGACATGGAAATATGAGTGTGTTGGGCTAATGCAACTAAGACCAGATGGGTTTGAACTATTTTGAACCAAAGATTCAAGTTCCAAACTCATACATGGCCCTTATAAGTGCTTTAACTTGTTCTGCAATAAACAGTAGGTTAACTTGCTTAAACATGCATCAAACCAGTACAGATGGATAGATTGGATTTTTCTGATCATTTTTCATATATAGCACTTTGCATTTGGAGCTATGGTTGAATTACTATGAATTTTTGAAGTTTGGGTTATTTTCTGAAATTTATAAATCATTTTAGATTTATTTTAATTCCAGAAAAGGATTACCGCGTCAGCATGAGGTCATGCTGACCTCAGCAGGTCAACAGACCGGTCGAGGTCAAACTGACCAGTGGGTCCCGCTGTCAGTAGCTAACTAAACTAACTTAATTTAGTTTAAACTAATCTGGGTTAATTAGCAGAAGGGGCCCCACTTGTCATAGGCTCAGGGGGGGTCAAACTGGGCCCACCCTGGGCAAGGTCAAAGTCAAACACGCCGGCGTTCAGCCGCCGGCGAGCCCGACGCGGCGGCGGAAGTGATTTTGGCCGTTTCGGCCACCAAATGGGTCGCGGAAGGCATCTAAGTGGAGCTGGGGACAAACCGCAGCTCTTGGTGGAGTTAGTTGGTGTCAGGGTGGCCGGAATCGGCACCGGCGACGACCTAGGCGGCCGCCGGAGTTCGGGTGGAGGCGAACTCGGGGCTAGGGTGTGCGGTGAGGTGCGAGGAGTGAATAGTTAGACCCTACGCAACGTGGTGAGTGCGATGGACACCGAGTGGTGGCCGGAGGATGGCCGAGAGCACGTCGCCGACGAGCTCCATGGCGGCGCGTGCGGGTGAGCTACGTGTGCTCGCGGTGGTGCACGAGAGCAAGAAAGGAAAGGGGAGAGAGGTAGCTAGGCTCACGGCGATCTCGTGGGAGCAGACGACGCGGTCGGAGACGAGCTGGTGCGGCGGCGACGGTGAAGGGGATCTCCAGCGATGGCGGTTCGGTCGAGGTCCGTGCGGTGGCTTCGGGGCACGCGAGTGCTCGGGGCTTGGCTTGCTCGAAGGAGAGGAGGGTGGCGGAGCTCCTGGACACGGTGGCGCGGTGTGGGGTTGACGGAGAGCGCAACTACGGCGAGGGGGTGGCGGCGATGGCGTCGGCCATGGCGTGGGAGAGCGAGGGAGAGGAGTTGGGGAAGAATGGAGGTGTCCTGGGGGTTCACGGCTCGACGTGGTGTTCATCCAAGCCAGCAGCGAGGCGAGGAGGTGAAGCAGGGTGACGGGCAGCTGCGTGGCGCACGCTGCGGCCGCCGTCGAGCACCTACCTGCCTGCCTGGCCAAGCCAAGCAGCTCGCTGGAGCGGTGGCTGGGCTGGGCCGGCAGGTGGGCCTTTGGGTGGCGCCAGGTAAGGTTTTCCCTATTTTTCTGTTTTTTAAATATTCTGCAAGTTTGTGGACTTTTTAAAAATACTTAGACAACTCCTAAAATCACCAAACTGCACCTGGTCCTTAGTTGGAATATTTCCAGCAAGGAACATTTTAGTTTGGGAATATTTGAGCATTCAAAATATTTTATATAATTTAAATGCTCAAACTCAAATACTTATGAGTTAAATCAAAGACCTTAGGACGACCTAGAAAACTGTGCATCACTTTTGGTAGAGGTTCTGAACCTAAACAAAAATGATGGACATTTTAGAAGGGCATTTCAGGTTCATTGAAATTATTTTTAGTAGACCCTAGTTGTTTCAGAGGGGACTGGGGGTTCTGACATCCCCATTTCAAGTTTCTGTTGAAAGAATAAACATGATGCAACACTCTAATGCATGAACTAGCTAGGGTGTGACAACTCACCCCCACTCAAAAGAATCTCGTCCCGAGATTTAGGTTCCTCCGGAAAGAAGGCGGGGTACTCGAGTCGAAGACGATCCTCCCTTTCCCAAGTTGCTTCCTTCTCAGAATGGTGCGACCATTGAACCTTGAGAAACTTGATATTATGACGTCGAGTGGTACGCTCGGCTTGATCGAGAATGCGAACGGGGTACTCTCGATACATAAGATTATCTTGAAGATCAAGCGTTTCGTGGTCCACTCCACGGATAGGATCTGAGAAGCAACGCCTGAGTTGAGAAACGTGGAAGACGTCGTGGACTCTGGAGAGATGCGGAGGTAGTTCCAATTGGTAGGCAACTTCTCCTCGTTTAGCGAGAATGCGAAAGAGTCCAATGTAGCGAGGAGCCAATTTGCCTTTGATACCGAAACGATGGGTTCCCTTCAGAGGAGTAACCCGAAGGTAAGCCTTCTCGTCAACCTCAAAAGTCATAGCCTTATGTTTTCGGTCGTATTGACTCTTTTGACGAGATTGGGCTGTTTTCAACTTCTCTCGAACAATGCGAACTTGCTCTTCTGCTCCCTGGATCATGTCCGGGCCAAAGAATTGTCTTTCCCCGGTTTCTGACCAGTTAAGAGGCGTTCGACACCTTCGTCCGTAGAGAACTTCAAAAGGGGCTTTGCCCAAGCTAGATTGATAGCTGTTGTTTTAAGCAAACTCAGCAAATGGAAGGCATTTCTCCCAATCCATTCCGAATGAGATAACAGAGGGTCGAAGCATGTCCTCTAGAATCTGGTTGACACGTTCTACTTGACCACTTGATTGAGGGTGAAAAGCAGTGCTAACGGAAAGGCGGGTTCCCATAGCATTTTGGAAACTTTCCCAAAATCGAGAGGTAAAGAGACTACCTCGATCCGAGTTAATTTCCAATGGAACACCATGGAGAGACACTATTCGGGAGATGTACAAGTCTGCTAATTGACTAGCGGTTATACTCTCGCGAATAGGTAAGAAATGGGCTACTTTGGAAAGACGATCGACAACGACGAAGATAGTGTTATTCCCTCTTTTGGTCCTGGGAAAACCGGTGATGAAGTCCATACCAATTTTGTCCCATTTCCATTCAGGAATAGCTAAGGGTTGAAGGGTGCCAGCAGGCCGCTGATGCTCTGCTTTTACACGACGACAGACGTCGCAACTAGCAACAAACTGAGCAATGTCTCTCTTCATCCTGGTCCACCAGAACCTCTGGCGTAGGTCCTGATACATCTTATTACTACCGGGATGAATGGTGAGAGGAGATTCATGAGCCTCCTTAAGGATCAACTGCCATAGATGCTGGTTCTTGGGAGCCACTAAACGGTTCTCAAAATACACAACACCATGATCATTTGTGGAGAAACATCTAGCACCTCCGCTAGCAATGTTCTCCTTGATCCTAGATATTCCCTATCTCGCTTTTGGGCAGCAATGATTTGATCCGTAAGGGTAGGTTTTGCCACCAAGGTGGAAAGGAATCCTTGAGGAACAATGTGAAGGTTAAGCTTTCGAAATTCCTCATGGAGAAGCGGTTGACTTTGTTGTAACATCAGATTGTTACAATAAGATTTACGACTTAGTGCATCAGCCATGGCGTTGGCCTTTCCTGGGGTGTAAGTTATTCCTAAGTCGAAATCTGTGATCAACTCAACCCAACGTCTTTGCCTGAGATTCAAATCTGGTTGGATGAAGATGTACTTCAGACTTTGGTGATCAGTGAAGATTTCGCGACGATTACCGAGGAGGTAATGTCGCCAGGTTTTAAGTGCATAGACTACATCTGCAAGCTCTAGATCATGAGTAGGATAATTCTCCTCATGTGGGTGTAATTGCCGTGAAGCATAAGCAATTACGTGACGATCCTGCATGAGGATGCAACCTAGTCCTTGTCGCGAGGCGTCGCAATAAATAACAAAGTCCTTAGAGAAATCTGGTGGTACCAATACGGGAGCGGATGTCAGGCGTCTTTTCAGTTCCTGAAAGCTGTGCTCACATTGTGGGGTCCACTCAAACTTTTTATCTTTCTTGAGGAGTTCAGTTAGAGATTTGGCAACTTTGGAGAAGTTCTCGACAAAGCGACGACAATAGCTCGCTAAGCCAAGGAAACTCCAAACTTGCTTGACCGATTCAGGTGGAGTCCAATTAAGGACGGCTTGAACTCGCTCGGGATTAATAGCAATACCTTTACCAGAGATTACATGTCCTACATAGGTCACTTCTGGTAACCAGAATTCGCATTTAGAAAATTTGGCATAAAGGCGATGCTCTCGAAGTTTCATCAACACTAGCCTTAGATGTTCGGCATGTTCTTCCTCGTTCTTGGAGTAGATGAGTATATCATCAAGGTAAACCACGACGAATTTATCCAAATACTCCATGAAGATTGAGTTCATTAACCGAGAGAAGGTGGCTGGGGCGTTGGTTAAACCGAAGGACATGACGGTGTACTCGTATTGGCCATAACGAGTAACAAAGGCCGTTTTAGGAATGTCCCCGTTCCTAATTTTGATTTGATGGTAGCCCAATCTCAAATCCATTTTAGAGAAGACTGAGGACCCAGCGAGCTGATCATACAGGTCGTTGATCTTGGGGAGTGGATACTTGTTCTTGATTGTGACCAGGTTGACTGGTCGATAATCTACAACCATCCGGTCCGTACCATCCTTCTTCTTGACGAAGAGGACGGGGCAAGCCCACGGAGATGAACTAGGTCGGATGAAACCCTTTTTCAAGGACTCATCGAGTTGTTTCTTAAGCTCAGCTAGTTCTAGTGGTGCCATCTTATAGGGTCTTCTAGCAATCGGGACAGTTCCTGGAATGAGATCTATCACGAACTCAACATCTCTGTCAGGTGGAACACCTGGCAATTCCTCTGGGAAGACATCCAGGAAGTCACGGACTACCGGAACGTCCTCAAGGTCTGGCAAAGGGCTGGCGTTAAGTGAGTATAGCTGTCGCTTGGCTATTCGGGTCAAGACATTTACTATCTTTCCCGAAGGATGTGTGAGTTGAACAGTCCTAGAGAAACAACCAATTTTGGCATGATGGGCTAACATCCAGTCCATGCCCAAGATGATATTAATATCCGAAGATTTAAGGGCTATCAATGATGCGAGAAAAACAAGTCTGTCGACTTGAATTTCATTTCCATGGCTTATTCTAGAGGTTTGCCATCTAGAACCAGGGGTAGAAATTTCCATAGTGGACGGCATGTCACAGAATGCGGTGTTATGCAAACGAGCATAATTTTCGGATATAAAAGAATGAGATGCTCCCGTATTGAAAAGAACAGATGCCGGGTGGCAATTAACAAGGAGCGTACCAAGGACGATGTTGGGATCCATTTGAGCTTCTTCAGCAGAGATACAGTTGACATGGCCACGTGCAGCGGTGGCCGGCTTGGCGTAGAATGCTTTCCTTGTCGGCTTGCCACGGCCAACAGCTTTTGCAGATTGGTTGGGGTTGGTCTAGGGGCACTCGCGCAGATAGTGGCCCGATTCCCCACACTTGAAGCAAGTCACGGAACTGGTACGTGGAGAAGCACTGTTGGTTGGACCACCATAGGGCTTGGTTGGTGCAAACTGTTGAGCGGGGCGAGGCGCCTGAAAGGATGGCCTCGGTGTGAACCTGGGTGGCAGGGCAGTGTTAGGAACCCACACGCGGCGCTTCTGTGGACCAGCACCGGATGAGGAACCCATGTCACGGCCATGCTTGCGTGTTGCTTCATAATCAGTCTGACCAGACTCAGCACTGATGGCTTTGTTAACAAGCTTCTGAAAAGATGTGCACTCATGCAGGCGGAGGTCGTGGCAAAGCTCAGGACTAAGTCCCTTGAGAAACCTTGCTTGCTTCTTGGCATCAGTGGAAACTTCCTCAGTTGCATATCGTGCAAGGTTACCGAACTCCCTGCTGTAAGCATCCACAGAGAGACGGCCTTGAGTGAAACTGCAGAACTCCTCACGTTTACGGTCCATGAGACCCTCCGGAATGTGATGTTCATGGAAAGCCTCGCTAAATTCAGCCCAAGTAGTGACATGGCCCACTGGGCGCATAGCTCCATAGTTCTCCCACCATAGACTGGCGGGGCCTTCAAGATGATATGCAACAAAGGTGACCTTATCAGCCTCAGCTACTAGTGCAGAACGCAGTTTGTGAGTAATACTGCGAAGCCAATCATCAGCGTCGAGAGGCTCGACGGAGTGGTGGAAGGTGGGTGGATGTAACTTGATGAAATCACTGAGTGACACCAAGTTATTCCACTGATGGTGTGCTGTGTTTTTCTCGATGCGCTCCAACAAACGGTTGGTCTCCCGCTTGTTTCTCTCGGCTTCCAGCATAACTTCGGCCAGAGAGGGAGGGTGAGGTAGGTTTGTCTCCCCAACTCTACTGCCTTCGGCCTGCTCTGGGGGAGCAGGGTTGGTGCGGGTGTTAACCATCCTAGGAAAACAAAACAATGGTTTAGTCCAGGATGGTAGGATTCTGACATAGAAATGTAGAATGTAATGGACAACTCAGAATGCAAGATGATCATCCGTATGACATGGTAGGTATAGAAACTGCTTCTTTTATTCCATCGTCATACACACCATACAAGGTTTAGTACAGAACCAAACAGAGTACTACTAAGGTGAAAAGAGGATTACAACTCATTGGAGGCATCCCAAGCTCCTATACATTATTTTTCTACACCTCCGAAAGGCGGTACAAACTAAGTCATATCCCACGAGTCACGCAGGACGGTGGACGATACAGCTAGTACAATACTAGTGATACTACTACTAGCTCAGACAGCTCTGTAGTAGTCTTCATAGAAGTCACCTCCATAGCTTGGAAGCTCAACGTGATCATCCGAAAACAGTCAGTCCCGTGGAGCTTGTGGACCATAGGGGCTAGGATGAGGTCTTGGACCAACAAATGGTGGCCTGCAGGGACCACGAGGTGGGGTGATGCCTCCTACATCACGCCAATCCATCACGTCTGGCAGAGCAGACCTCACGGGATAAAGATCTCGCGTATCCATATATCCCACTTGCACAGCTGGTGCAAACCGAGTCAAAGTGGCCCAATGATCAGCACGGGTATTGAAAAGCTCTAGTCTCAAGGCCCGATTTTCACGGTCCTTATCTTCGAGAAATTGTGCAGTGGTGCGGGTCCGTGAATCCTCCTGAGTGGAGTCAGCATAGATATCCTGGAGATAACCTTGTGCTCCTGGAAGTGATGCTGGCATATACCGGAAGTCAGAGTCCCGAAATAGGCCAGTCCTGACTCGCATGATGGTCATCATAGAGTAGGCAGCATCCTGCACAGCCATCTCAATAGTAACCCCGAGTCCATAGGAGCAGTGAAGGGGCTCGGTAGATCCAGGATAAGATGGAAATATTCTGACAGTGCAAAGATATTGACTTTGGTTAAAGTCTCGGAATTGCTCTTCGACCGTGTACTCAGGATACCAACGGTATCCAGCCTCAGTCATTACCCTGACCAACATAGCAGTATGGCCGGGTACATCTAGACATCGAGTCAAACGAACCACTTGATTCTGAGGACGGGTCGCCATCTGGAACATGATAAACACGAGACATTAAGATTTCTAGCAGAAATTGGACAGCATAACGGCTGTAAATGCTCAAAAGGGATTTTGAGGCATTTGACAAAGAATTGCATAGACACTCAACAACATCATATCAAGGTTCTGGGTCCAACTTAGCACATAATAGGGTGGTAGAACTGAACTAGGCTTGTATCCATCAAACCTATAAGGTACTACTGATTAGTAACACGTGAACCTGATAGAGAGAAGAGATCCTAATTCCTTAACCCCCGGTGGAAGAATAGACTGACTCAGATCAGAATGTCATGAGACAGAGGAGTAAAAAGAGCCTTACGTTCCATCCCACAATCAATTCCCCTACATATAACTAAAGCATTTCTAGACTCAACATCGACCAGTTTGGCTTGGAGAACCTACAGGCAGTCCTGCTCTGATGCCAACGCTGTCAGGACCCCGACTCGATGCCACATCGATCTAGCATGTAACACCTCATATCACTTTGCGGCCTCACGCACGGTATTCCCACGGGTGTCGTCTCACCTTTGCCTAGGACCGTTTGCGCCTTTTGGCACACGTATATGATAGTGTCGCTAGCATCCATATGGTAAAGAGCCCGGGCTGACATGGCTAGTCATAAACCCAAAGTGGCACAGACTTACAGGGACAGGCATCCATGACCCATCATCGAACGTGTCGGTCAGCAGCAAGTGAATCCGGGCTGTAGCACTGGGCTAGCAGGACTCCGGTAAACCGGGCTGTAGCGGGCTAACAGGACTCCGGTATCCATTGCATGACATTTCCCCGAAGGGACAGACACAGGAACAAAGAAGGACACATGCCGGCCAGCCTAAGTGTTCCGGAGCAGTAGCAAGCTACCAAGGCTCAGTGGAGACACTAGGAGACATTTCCCGGTAAGAGAGGCTACTAAGAATAAACGACTAGATAGTCAGATCCCACACATACCAAGCATTTCAATCATACACACAATATGCTCGATATGTGCAAATATAGCAAGGCATCACAACATGACTCTACAACACAAGTACTTTATTTAAGGCTCATAGAGCCATACATATCATACACACAAGTACGGGTCACACGACCCAGCATTCAAGTCATACAGACATACAAGTCACCAGCGGAAGTAACTTGTCTGAGTACAGACAACTAGTAAAATAAAAGAGGCTTGGGAAAGCCTGGCTATACTACGTGGTCCTTCACAAGCTCAGGATCACCACCTGGGTCTCGGTCTACTCATTGATGTCAACGTCTATGAAGAACCCATCGGAAGGGGTTGCAGTGTCTTCTGAAAAATGTAAATTAAAGCAACATGAGTACAAAGGTACTCAGCAAGACTTACATCAGATCCTACAAACATGCACATTATCAAGAAGGGTTGGTGGAGTTATTGAAGTAAGCCAGCTTTGACTCTTGGCTAAGCTATCCTACGATACACCAACTTGAAATGGTTTTGCGCACACGAGTCCACTACTCACCACTTCAATACACCACCGAGGATCCACCTCCGTCATCCTACGGAGGAGCCATCCTCGGCACTCACGCTTATCTTGAGAATTTTAGTAGTATCCATTCACTTGTCTATGAACTGTATAGGCAACCAAGTAGTCCTTTACCGCAAACGCGGCTATTCGAATAGATCATGTTAACCCTGCAGGGGTGTACTTCTTCATACATGTTTCCACCACTTAGCATCTGCACACGACATGTGCTCGGCAGACTTCAAGCGAAAGCCGACATGGGTGTAGACCACGACCTACCTAAACACCTAGGTCTCTAGTCCAGGTTTATCGCCTATCCAGGTTCCATCCGTAGGGAGTCCGACCGAGGTTTCCCATACAGCCCCGAACGATGTGTACAGGGTTCCTGAGATACCTAACGGGTATTCGGTACACCCGGCCGCATACCTACCGCATCACAGCCCACCCCGCGGGTCAGCGCTGTCCACGGCCTCCAGTAAGCTACAAACACCAGAAACTACTTGCAACTCCTGGACAGAGAACTAGAGTGAATAAGAAGTCGAGCGGGGTCATATTTCAGGGCCCAACGCATGGTAGTAGCTGCATCTTAAATCACGCATACAGATCTCAGTGCTTAAGGTCGGCTTCAATGAAACAACCCACCATGTACTCCTACATGGCCTCTCATCGATACCTTTACCAAATCAGGTTCACCACATCACTCTCATTACCGGCAAGATCATTTCACACTAGCCCATCACCCAGATGAACCAGACCTGACACGACTCTAAGCATAGCAGGCATAGCAAGGTAGGAACAACACATAAATATGGCTCAATCAACTCCTACAGATGCTAGTGGGTTTCATCTAGTTACTGTGGCAATGACAGGTCATGCAGAGGAAATGGGTTCAACTACCGTAGCACACAGCAGTTTGAAACGCGTTGTCTTAATGCAGCAAAAGAGAGCAGGAGCGAGAACATGGGATTGTATCGATATGATCAAATGGTTGGTTGCTTGCCTGATGGGTCGATGCACTGATATGGTTCTTCGTTAGGGTAATCATGGTACTCCTCGGAGGCAGAACCTGCCACAAAGAACACCGATACACAACATCACCAAACAATATGCAACAATATGATGCATGCATGAGACATGGCAATATGAGTGTGTTGGGCTAATGCAACTAAGACCAGATGGGTTTGAACCATTTTGAACCAAAGATTCAAGTTCCAAACTCATACATGGCCCTTATAAGTGCTTTAACTTGTTCTGCAATAAACAGTAGGTTAACTTGCTTAAACATGCATGAAACCAGTACAAATGGATATATTGGATTTTTTTGATCATTTTTCATATATAACACTTTGCATTTGGAGCTATGGTTGAATTACTATGAATTTTTGAAGTTTGGGTTATTTTCTAAAATTTACAAATCATTTTAGATTTATTTTAATTCCAGAAAAGGATTACTGCGTCAGCATGAGGTCATGCTGACCTCAGCAGGTCAATAGACCGGTCCAGGTCAAACTGACCAGTGGGTCCCACATGTCAGTAGCTAACTAAACTAACTTAATTTAGTTTAAACTAATCTGGGTTAATTAGCAGAAGGGGCCCCACTTGTCATAGGCTCAGGGGGGTCAAACTGGGCCCACCCTGGTCAAGGTCAAAGTCAAACACGCCGGCGTTCAGCCGCCGGCGAGCCCGACGCGGCGGCGGAAGTGATTTTGGCCGTTTCGGCCACCAAATGGGTCGCGGAAGGCATCTAAGTGGAGCTAGGGACAAACCGCAGCTCTTGGTGGAGTTAGTTGGGGTCGGGGTGGCCGGAATCGGCGCCGGCGATGACCTAGGCGGCCGCCGGAGTTCGGGTGGAGGCGAACTCGGGGCTAGGGTGTGCGGTGAGGTGCGGGGAGTGAATAGTTAGACCCTACACAACGTGGTGAGTGCGATGGACACCGAGTGGTGGCCGGAGGATGGCCGGGAGCACGTCGGCGACGAGCTCCACGGCGGCGCGTGCGGGTGAGCTACGTGTGCTCGCGGTGGTGCACGAGAGCAAGAAAGGAAAGGGGGGAGAGGTAGCTAGGCTCACGGCGATCTCGTGGGAGCAGACGACGCGGTCGGAGACGAGCTGGTGCGGCGGCGACGGCAAAGGGGATCTCCGGCGATGGCGGTTCGGTCGAGGTCCGTGCGGTGGCTTCGGGGCATGCGAGCGCTCGGGGCTCGGCTTGCTCGAAGGAGAGGAGGGTGGCGGAGCTCCTGGACACGGTGGCGCGACGTGGGGTTGACGGAGAGCGCGGCTACGGCGAGGGGTTGGCGGCGATGGCATCGGCCATGGCGTGGGAGAGCGAGGGAGAGGAGTTGGGGAAGAATGGAGGTGTCCTGGGGGTTCACGGCTCGACGTGGAGTTCGTCCAAGCCAGCAGTGAGGCGAGGAGGTGAAGCAGGGCGACGGGCAGCTGCGTGGCGCACGCTGCGGCCGCCGTCGAGCACCTGCCTACCTGCCTGGCCATGCCAAGCAGCTCGCTGGAGCGGTGGCTGGGCTGGGCCGGCAGGTGGGCCTTTGGGTGGCGCCAGGTAAGGTTTTCCCTATTTTTCTGTTTTTTAAATATTCTGCAAGTTTGTGGACTTTTTAAAAATACTTAGACAACTCCTAAAATCACCAAACTGCACCTGGTCCTTAGTTGGAATATTTCCAGCAAGGAACATTTTAGTTTGGGAATACTTGAGCATTCAAAATATTTTATATAATTTAAATGCTCAAACTCAAATACTTATGAGTTAAATCAAAGACTTTAGGATGACCTAGAAAACTGTGCATCACTTTTGGTAGAGGTTCTGAACCTAAACAAAAATGATGGACATTTTAGAAGGGCATTTCAGGTTCATTGAAATTATTTTTAGTAGACCCTAGTTGTTTCAGAGGGGGCTGGGGGTTCTGACATCCCCATTTCAAGTTTCTGTTGAAAGAATAAACATGATGCAACACTCTAATGCATGAACTAGCTAGGGTGTGACAGCCCCTCAATCATCTTCGGCTCCACATTGAAGGTTTTGAGCCACAAGCCGAAGTGAGGGGTAGTACGGAGGAAGGCTTCGCAAACGACAATAAACGATGAGATGTGGAGGATGGACTCCGGAGCCAAGTCATGGAATTCCAGCCCATAGTAAAACATGAGCCCCCTCACGAAGGGGTCCGTCGGGAAGCCTAAACCCCGACGGAGGTGAGACACGAACACAACGCTCTCACCGGGCTCGGGAGTAGGAATAACTTGCCCTCGGGCGGGCAGCCTATGCGAAATCTCGTAGGTCAAGTACCTGGCGTCTCTCAGCTTTAACATGTCTTCTTCCGTGACAGAAGAGGGCATCCACCGGCCCCGTAGGCGGGAGCCGGACATTGTCGAAGGTCGAAGGTACCCGAATCTGGAGCCCTGGGTGTTGGAACTCGGGGGCGAGGGGCGGATTCGATTGAGGATTGAAGAAAAAGAACTGGCCTTGGTCTCATTATAAAGAGGAAGAATACCGAGAGCCATCGTCGTGACCGTTTGGAACCCGCCTTCGATGGAGGGGGCGTGGCAACGGGCGCGGTTGGGTTACCCACGTCCGTATTTATGGGAATCCCAGAATAAGGGGAACACAATCTCTGCTTCGACAAGACGTGCCAAGGAGACCGCTTCGCTAAACGCGCTGAGGTGGTACAATAAAAACAATTTAAGTAAAGGCTTGGTAGTGGTGTGACGTCACACCATCAAATACGTCAGCAGATTGAACTTGTGTAATGTTATTTTCTCTACGTTGGTGCGTGGAATTTATTTTGCAAAGCTGGACACTATCCAGGTGTTCACAATCTTCTATAAATTATTCGGAGGAGGAACCCGCCTTGCAATGCCGAAGACAATATGCGCGCCGGACTCGTCGTCGTTGAAGCCTGGTTTAGTGGCTACTGAGGGAGTCCCGGACTAGGGGGTGTCCGGATAGCCGAACTATCATTATCGGCCGGACTCCAAGACTATGAAGATACAAGATTGAAGACTTCGTCCCGTGTCCGGATGGGACTTTCCTTGGCGTGGAAGGCAAGCTTGGCGATACGGATATGTAGATCTTCTACCATTGTAACCGACTCTGTGTAACCCTAGCCCTCTCCGGTGTCTGTATAAACCGGATGGCTTTAGTCCGTAGGACGAACAACAATCATACCATAGGCTAGCTTCTAGGGTTTAGCCTCCTTGATCTCGTGGTAGATCTACTCTTGTAACACACATCATCAATATTAATCAAGCATGACGTAGGGTTTTACCTCCATCAAGAGGGCCCGAACCTGGGTAAAACATCGTGTCCCTTGTCTCCTGTTACCATCCGCCTAGACGCACAGTTCGGGACCCCTACCCGAGATCCGCCGGTTTTGACACCGACAAGAGTTATACTTTATTGTTGCATGATATATGTTACTTTGTGCTCATTACTAAATTACAAATCATTGTTAATTAAAATTGGCTTTGATATACCTTGGGATCCAGGTGGATCCATTACTTGAGCACTTTATGTGTAGCTTAATGGCTTTAAAGAAAGCGCTCCCAGAGAGACAACCCAGAAGTTTTAGAGAGTCATTTATTTCTATTGAGTGCTTTTATATAGTTTAAAAACAAAAAATAAATAAAGAAGGGAACCCAAAACTTTTCAAAAAGAAAGTGAAAGCGAGAAAGACAAGCATTGTTGAAGTGGGAGAGCTCCTTGAACTTTGTTCATGCTCACGGAAGCTTTGTGAATCTTAATTACAGAAACTTTTCATCAAAAATAATTATCCCCTTGTACAATTCCATTGTATTAAAATAATGTGCCAAGGTTTGCCTTTAGGATATTTACAATGCTTGTTGGTTTGTACGGTGCAGGACAGAAACTTTGGCCGTAGTGCGCGATTTTAAATTTTTAACTGGAACGTCAAGTGGGTCTGATTCCTTTTGCACTGTCTTGCTGTACAACTTGTTTATTTTTCCTATTTTTGGTAGAATTTTTGGGGTACCAGAAGTATGGTGTATGTTCATATTGCTACAGACTGTTCTGTTTTTGACAGATTCTGTTTTTGATGCATAGTTTGCTTGTTTTGATGAATCTATCAATTTATATTAGTGGATTAAGCCATGGAAAAGTTATATTACAGTGGAAACAATGCAAAAACAAAATATGAATTGGTTTGCAATAGTACTTAGAGTGGTGATTTGCTTTATTATACTAACGGATCTTACTGAGTTTTCTATTGAAGTTTTGTGTGGATGAAGTGTCTAATCGGAGGACTCGATATGAGAAAAAGGAAGAGAGGCAAGAGCTCAAGCTTGGGTATGCCCAAGGAAACCCAAGTAAATATTCAAGTAGACTCAAGCGTCTAAGCTTGGGGATGCCCCGGAAGGCACCCCCTCTTTCTCCAACAAGTATCGATATGTTTTCATATTCGTTTCGTTCATGCGATATGTGCAAGTCTTGGATCGTCTTTTGCATTTAGTTTTCATTTTTATTTTATGCTGCTGGTATGAGATAGTCCTTGGTTGATTTATATAATGCTCATTGCACTTCACTTAAATCTTTTGAGTATGACTTTATAGAATGCTTCACGTGCTTCACTTATATCTTTTGAAGTTTGGATTGCCTATTTCTCTTCACATAGAAAACCGCCATTTGTAGAATGCTCTTTTGCTTCACTTATATTTGTTAGAGCGTGGGCATATCTTTTGTAGAAATAATTAAACTCTCTTGCTTCACTTATATCCATTTAGAGAGATGACAGGAATTGGTCATTCACATGGTTAGTCATAAAATCCTACATAAAACTTGTAGATCACTGAATATGATATGTTTGATTCCTTGCAATAGTTTTGTGATATAAAGGTGGTGATATTATAGTCTTGCTAGTTGAGTAATTGTGAAATTGAGAAATACTTGTGTTGAGGTTTGCGAGTCCCGTAGCATGCACGTATGGTAACCGTTGTGTGACAAATTTGAAGCATGGGGTGTTTTCTTTGATTGTCTTCCTTATGAGTGGCAGTCGGGGACGAGCGATGGTCTTTTCCTACCAATCTATCCCTCCAGGGGCATGCGTAGTAGTACTTTGCTTCGAGGGCAAGTAGACTTTTGCAATAAGTATGTGAGTTCTTTATGACTGATGTGAGTCCATGGATATACGCACACTCGCCCTTCCACTTTGCTAGCCTTTATTATACCGCGCAACCTTCGCCGGTATCATGCAACCATTATTTACCTTCCTCAAAACAGCCACCATACCTACCTATTATGGCATTTCCATAGCCATTCTGAGATATATTGCCATGCAACTTTCCACCGTTCCGTTTATTATGACGTGCTCCATCATTGTCATATTGCTCTTTGCATGATCATGTAGTTGACATCGTATTTGTGGCAAGGTCACCTTCATAAATTTTCATACATGTCACTCTTTATTCATTGCATATCCCGGTACACCGCCGGAGGCATTCATATAGAGTCATATCTTTGAGTTGTAATATTGAGTGGTAAGTAAATAAAAGTGTGATGATCATTATTATTAGAGCTTTGCCCCAGTGAGGAAAGGATGATGGAGACTATGATTCCCCCACAAGTCGGGATGAGACTCCGGACTTTATGAAAAATAAAAGAGGCCAAAGAAGCCCAAATAAAGAAAGAGAGGCCAAAGAAGCCCACCAAAAAAATATAAAAAAAATGAGAGAAAAAGAGAGAAGGGGCAATGCTACTATCCTTTTACCACACTTGTGCTTCAGAGTAGCACCATGTTCTTCATATAGAGAGTCTCTTGAGTTATCACTTCCATATACTAGTGGGAATTTTCATTATAGAACTTGGCTTGTATATTCCGATGATGGGCTTCCTCAAATGCCCGAGGTCTTCATGAGAAAGCAAGTTGGATGCACACCCACTTGGTTTTCAGTTTGAGCTTTCATACACTCATAGCTCTAGTGCATCCGTTGCATGGCAATCCCTACTCACTCACATTGATATCTATTAATGGGCATCTCCATAGCCCGTTGATACGCCTAGTTGATGTGAGACTATCTTCTCCCTTTTTGTCTTCACAACCACCACCATATACCACCTATAGTGCTATGTCCATGGCTTGCGCTCATGTATTGCGTAAGAGTTGAAAAAGCTAACGCGCGTTAAAAAGTATGAACCAATTGCTCGGCTCGTCATCGGGGTTGTGCATGATGGGAGCATTTTGTGTGACGAAAATGAAGCATAGCCAAACTATATGATTTTGTAGGGATAAGCTTTCTTTGGCTATGTTATTTGATAAGACATAATTGCTTGGTCGGTATGCTTGAAGTATTATTGTTTTTATGTCAAATGATAGACTATTTCCTTGAATCACTCGTGTCTTAATATTCATGCCATGATTAGACATCTGATCAAGATTATGCTTGGTAGCATTCCACATAAAAAATTATCCTTTTATCATTTACCTACTCAAGGATGAGCAGGAATTAAGCTTGGGGATGCTGATACGTCAACGTCGTATCTATAATTTTTGATTGTTCCATGCCAATATTCTTCAACTCTCATATACTTTTGGCTACTTTTTATACTATTTTTGGGACTAACATATTGATCCAGTGCCCAGTGTCAGTTCCTGTTTGTTGCATGTTTTATGTTTCGCAGGAAACCCATATCAAACGGAATCCAAACGGGATAAAAACGTCCGGAGAATATTTTTGGAATATTTGGGATTTTTCGGAGGAAGAATCAACGCGAAACAGTGTCCGAGGTGGCCACGAGACAGGGGGGCGCGCCCTCCCCCCTGGGCATGCCTGGAACCCCCGTGGGCCACTCGTAAAGCGGTTGATACCCTTCTTTTGCCGCAAGAAAGCTAATTTTATGAGAAAAATCTGGGCGAAAGATTCACCCAAATTGGAGTTACGGATCTCCGAATATAAAAGAAACGGTGAAGGGGAAGGATCTGAGAACGCAGAAACAGAGAGATAGATCTAATCTCGGAGGGGCTCTCGCCTCTCCCACTCCATGGGAGCCAAGGACCAGAGGGGAAACCCTTCTCCCATCTAGGGAGGAGGTCAAGGAAGAAGAAGAAGAAGGGGGTCCCTCTCCCCCTTGCTTTCGGTGGCGCCGGAACGCCGCCGGGGGCCATCATCATCACCGCGATCTTCACCAACACCTCTGCCATCTTCACCAACATCTCCATCACCTTCCCCCATCTATATTCAGCGGTCCACTCTCCCCAACCCGCTGTACCCTCTACTTGAACATGGTGCTTTATGCTTCATATTATTATCGAATGATGTGTTGCCATCCTATGATGTCTGAGTAGATTTTTATTGTCCTACCGGTGGTTGATGAATTGCTATGATTGGTTTAATTTGCTTGTGGTTATGTTGCTGTCCTATTGTGCCCTCCGTGTCGCGCAAGCGTGAGGGATTCCCGCTGTAGGGTGTTGCAATACGTTCATGATTCTCTTATGGTGGGTTGCTTGAGTGACACAAGCATAAACCCGAGTAAGGGGATTGTTGCGTATGGGATAAAGGGGACTTGATGCTTTAATGCTATGGTTGGGTTTTACCTTAATGAATCTTTAGTAGTTGCGGATGATTGCTAGAGTTCCAATCATAAGTGCATATAATCCAAGAAGAGAAAGTATGTTAGCTTATGCCTCTCCCACATAAAACTTGCTATCGGTCTAGTAAAGTAGTCAATTGCTTAGGGACAATTCCACAACTCCTACCGCCACTTTTCCACACTTGCTATATTTACTTTATTGCATCTTTATCTAAACATCCCCTACCTTTTATTTACGTGTTCTTTATTATCTTGCAAACCTATCCAACAACACCTACAAAGTACTTCTAGTTTCATACTTGTTCTAGGTAAAGCGAACACTAAGCGTGCGTAGAGTCGTATCACTGGAAGATAGGACTTGAGAGAATATTTGTTCTACCTTTAGCTCCTCGTTGGGTTTGACACTCTTACTTATCGAAAGAGGCTACAACTATCCCGTATACTTGTGGGTCATCAGTATCTATCTTCTGCTGTCTACCTTTGTCAAGACCATCTCTGGCCTAACTGGCAAGAAACAGTCCTACTTTGCCCCAAAACAATAAGTATATAGGAAGGATGTTGAGAGGCATAGTTCTTGAGTTGCTTACCAAAGCCAATACTCATGCATGGAAATGCAATCCCTCACTCTTACCTTTTTCCTTAGCATTATCAACCGCTTGAGTTCTACCAAACAATAAAGCAACCTATAAAGTACCCATGTCCTTCCTTTCCTTTAGCCAAGGGATTGCTCTGACCCGGGTCAATCAAGTTTTGACTCCACCATTGGAACAAGTTCTTTCTATCTTTTGTTGCAAGTTGATTGAGCAAAGTTGGTCAGAGCTTCAGCCAAGCAGCTTAGCTAAGGCAAGAACGTAGTAGTTTTTCCAGAGAGCTTCTGTATGTCCCCAATAATGATCTCCCGCTGAGCTATACTATGGGGATCATAGAATCGATAGCAATTATAAATGTTTGCAGGCAAGTTTTGCAGTTGTTCACGGACCTGCTAAACAGTGGGACCCAAAGACCTTGTGGGAGGTGATGACATGTTGTGTGATCAAGCACAACATGATTGCGGAGGATGAGGGTGAGGATGATGCTGTAAGTCTTGAATTTAATAATATGGGTGATCCTATGAAACTTCCAGACCATAATCTGGCCACAATTGATGAGTTTGTTCAAACGCATCAACAAATTCGGCATCAAGCAACTCATGAGCAACTAAAGGAAGATCTGATTGAACATATGTGGGCGGTTAAAGGGACACCATTGTTGGAGTGTAATAATTAAATTAGAACTACTGCTGCATCTGAACATTTGAACATTTTTTACCTAAACTAAAACTAGATATGAGGCTATTTTGAGCGTGCGGATGTATGCGAACTTAAAAAAACCCAGGGCAAATTTATGTGGTTAGTTTGGATGGTCGGCTCCCTCATCAGTGTCCATAGATTGGTCCCCCTACTTTGCGGGTCAACGTTGGAGATGACCTTATATAGTAAGAAATTTTATTGATAAATCAGTAGGTTTGTGCTACCTCTTGAGCATGGGTTGGTTTTTCCCTTGAAGAGGAAAGGGTGATGCAGCAAAGTAGTGTAAGTATTTCCCTCAGTTTTGAGAACCAAGGTATCAATCCAGTTGGAGTCTACACTCCAAGTCCCTCGTACCTGCACAAACAAATAAGAACCTCGCAACCAACGCGATAAGGGGGTTGTCAATCCCTTCATGGTCACTTGCAAAAGTGAGATCTGGTAGAGATAATAAATATTTTTGGTATTTTTATGATGTAGATTGGAATGTAAAGATTGCAAAATAAAATAGATCGGAAACTTATATGATGGAAAATAGACCTGGGGGCCATAGGTTTCACTAGTGGCTTCTCTCAAGATAGCATAAGTATTATGGTGGGTGAACAAATTACTGTCGAGCAATTGATAGAAAAGTGCATAGTTATGAGAATATCTAGGCATGATCATGTATATAGGCATCACATCCGTGACAAGTAGATCGAAACGATTCTGCATCTACTACTATTACTCCACACATCGACCGCTATCCAGCATGCATCTAGAGTATTAAGTTCATAAGAACAGAGTAACGCATTAAGCAAGATGACATGATGTAGAGGGATAAACTCAAGCAATATGATATAAATCCCATCTTTTTATCCTCAATGGCAACAATACAATACGTGCCTTGCTGCCCCTGCTGTCACTGGGAAAGGACACCGCAAGATTGAACCCAAAGCTAAGCACTTCTCCCATTGCAAGAAAGATCAATCTAGTAGGCCAAACCAAACTGATAATTTGAAGAGACTTGCAAAGATAACCAATCATACATAAAAGAATTCAGAGGAGATTCAAATATTGTTCATAGATAATCTTGATCGTAAACCCACAATTCATCGGATCTCGACAAACACACCGCAAAAAGAATTACATCGAATAGATCTCTAAGAAGATCGAGGAGAACTTTGTATTGAGAATCAAAGAGAGAGAAGCAGCCATCTAGCTAATAACTATGGACCCAAAGGTCTGTGGTAAACTACTCACACTTCATCGAAGAGGCTATGGCGTTGATGTAGAAGCCCTCCATGATCGATTCCCCCTCCGACGGAGCGCCGAAAAAGGCCCCAAGATGGGATCTCACGGGTACAGAAGGTTGCGGCGGTGGAAATAGGGTTTCATGGTGCTCCTGGATGTTTTTAGGGTATGCAAGTATATATAGGTGAAGGAAGTCGGTCAGGGGAGCCATTAGGGCCCCACGAGGGTGGGGGGCGCACCCTGGACCCTTGTGGCCACCTAGATTGCTTCTTGACGTCCACTCCAAGTCTCCTGTATTGCGTTTGTTCCAAAAATAACTCTCCCGATGGTTTCATTCTGTTTGGACTTCGTTTGATATTCCTTTTCTGCGAAATACTGAAATAGGCAAAAAAACAATATGGCCTGGGCCTCCGATTAGTAGGTTAGTCCCAAAAATAATATAAAAGTGCTTAAAGCCCATAAACATCCAAAATAGGTAATATAATAGCATGGAACAATCAAAAATTATAGATACGTTGGAGACGTATCAGTTTGTTACTCTATCATGTTTACTCTTACACTGTACTCATTGGAGTTTACATATTCAAGTATATCACCTACCCTGTTGTTCTATTGCTGGATGTCGAAAACCAGTCGTTGATTTCGATCTTGTTGGAGACCATCCTTTGTTTCTGACAATACATAAGCAGAAAATGTGCCTGAAAGGGGTGTTTTTAATTTATGTTTTAATGATAAACACTTAGAAATACTATGATGTAGAGATAATGGTTTGGAGGCATGCCTTGGATGCTGATATGATGAGACTATCCTCTGACTAAAATTTTATGTTGACTATTGTTTTATGAAACTATATGATGCTCAAAATGAGAATCGAAGAAGCTTGGTTAACTGAAATGAAAATGATGGATCAATGGTAGGAAGAATTGCCAAGATTCGCAACATCGGGATCGCCCCTCGTGGAAACATGGGGGAACCTCACCGACGCTGCCTCCTAGCCCAGCTGAAAGAACATGTTGTGCCCCCATGTTTGGTTTTGGTAATTGATGACAATCTCTATGGACTAATGGTTGCCTTGATGTATATTTGAAGGGTTTGTCCATAGGTATTGCTTGAAGACCATTTTTGGTTTCAAGGTTATTAGTAGAAGAATATGTGTTGACCAAGCTGCTACTCAAGGATTTATCCAAAGATTGGTCACGTGAGCGTTGAGCCTATTGCAAGCATGTCTTGAAGAAGAAGATTATGTGAACATTCATGTTTACCTTCAAGACATCATCTTAATGAAGAGAATTAGAAAGATTCAGGCTTGACCAATATTAAGTACAAAGAGTGATTCAAGTTGATCAACACATAAAGCGTAGAAGATGTACCAAGAGGGATCAATTGATCTCATGGTATGGTAAACATTGTCCATTACACTTTGTGTACTAACCCGTGGTCTATGTGAGAGTTGTTTGTGGGGTTAGGTATGTTTCCATGGTTGTGCATGAAAAGGAAGATATCATATATCCCATGGAGGATGACATCAAGTGGTGTTCATCATCAATATTGCGGCGTGCAAGTTCATGTGGAGCATCATGAAAATATCATGCTTGAAGCTTGCCGTCCATTTTGGTGTTAATGAACTTGTGAAGATGTGCCGAAGAGTGGCTCACTCATAGTGGAGTATGGGGGAGCAATCAACTAGTCTTCATCAAGCCAACACAATCAAGAAAGGTGGTCCAACTTGAGGAAGTCAAGATCGTCATCATTTAGCTCAAGTGGACTATGTGCAAGGCAAAGGTTTGCCCTTGATAGGTTTTCTATTTTACTGGTCTCATGGTGGTAGTTGGGAGACCGAGTTATAGGATCGATTGCCATACTATCAAGGGGGCTCTCAAGTAAGTAGCTTGATCGTATCATTCGTAGAGATCTCAAACCATTGCATCCTTGCATCATCTTTCTTGGTTCTTGTTTGGTGTTTCTCTTTGTGAGTTTTAGAGCTTATGGTCATCTTCATGACAAGCTCGAGTTCATCGAAAACGGAGTTCATATGCACCTTCTATGATGTTTCCGATGTTGGAGTTTTCTACAGTTCTTCATTCATAGAGGTTTCACATCTCTATCCCGTTCATAGAGGTCGTTGTTGGATAGTATTTGTCGTCATCTATCCAACAAGCTTGAGTTTGCTCAATTCAAAGTTCTTATGCAGAAGTTATGGCAGTTCTGGTTTTTCCTTCACAGGTGGTTGTAGCGCTTGTGTATGCGGTTGTACTGACCGACCAATACTTCCGGGAGCGAAGCACTGAGGGAGTCCTGGATTAGGGGGTGTCTGGATGACCGGACTATGACCTTCGGCCGGACTCCCAGACTATGGAGATACAAGACTGAAGACTTCGTCCCGTGTCCGGATAGGACTTTCCTTGGCGTAGAAGGCAAGCTTGGCGATACGATACGTAGATCTCCTCCCATTGTAACTGACTCTGTGTAACCCTAACCCTCTCCGGTGTCTATATAAACCGGAGGGTTTTAGTCCGTAGGACGAACAATGATCATACCATAGGCTAGCTTCTAGGGTTTAGCCTCTCTGATCTCGTGGTAGATCTACTCTTGTACTACCCATATCATCAATATTAATCAAGCAGGAGTAGGGTTTTACCTCCATCGAGAGGGCTCGAACCTGGGTAAAAACATCGTGTCCCTTGTCTCCTGTTACCATCCGCCTAGACGCACAGTTCGGGACTCCCTACCCGAGATCCGCCGGTTTTGACACCGACATTGGTGCTTTCATTGAGAGTTCCTCTGTGTCGTCACCTTTAGGCCCGATGGCTTCTTCGATCATCTACCACGACGCGGTCCAGGGTGAGACTTTTCTCCGCGGACAGATCTTCGTATTCGGCGCCTTTGCACACCGGCCAATTTGCTTGGCCATCTGGAGCAGATCGAAAGCTACGCCCCTGGCCATCAGGTCAGATTTGGAAGTTTAAACTACACGGCCGACATCCGCGGAGACTTGATCTTCGACGGATTCGAGCCACAGCCAAGCACGTCGCACTCTCACGATGGGCATGATCTAGCTCTGCTACCGGATAGTGCCCAGAAGGCCGCTCAGGTGTCTGCTCCGACCCTTAGCTCGGAGCCGACTACGCCAACCGGGGATGGATGCTTGGACACTGCCTTAGGGGCTGCAATCTCTATGGTGATTGAGCCGAATACCAGCCTGGTCCGTTGTGAAGCTCATGACTCCAAGGTGCCGGACTCCTTTCCAGACTCCGAATCTTCCGCACCCCTTCCGATCGAACCCAATTGGGCTCCGATCATGGAGTTCACCGCCGCAGACAGCTTTCAGCACTCGCCCTTTGGCGACATCCTGAATTCACTAAAGTCTCTCTCTTTATCAGGAGAGCCCTGGCCGGACTATGGTCAGCAAGGTTGGGATGCAGACGACGAAGAAATTCAAAGCCCACCCACCACCCACTTTGTAGCCACTGTCGATGATTTAACCGACATGCTCGACTTCGACTCCGAAGACATCGACGGTATGGACGCCGATGAAGGAGACGACCAAGAGCCAGCTCCTATAGGGCACTAGAAAGCCACCTCATCATATGACGTATACATGGTGGACACCCCAAAAGAAGGGGATGGCAATGGAACAACGGAGGATGACCCCTCCAAGAAATAGCCTAAGCGCCGGCGTCAGCGGCGCCGCTCTAAATCCCGCCAAAGCAAAAACGGCGAGTCTGGCACCGGAGACAATAACACCCCGGGCAGTGCCGAAGACAAGCCCCTCCAGCAGGATTCAGCACAGGAGGATGGAGAAGCCAGCCCTCATGAGAGAGCGGCAGAGAGAGAGGTCGAGGACGACAATTATATGCCTCCCTCCGAAGACGAGGGAAGCCTCGACGACGACGAATTTGTCGTGCTTGAGGATCCCGTCAAACAAGAGCGTTTCAAACGCAGGCTTATGGCCACGGCAAGCAGCCTCAAGAAAAAGCAGCAACAACTTAGAGCTGACCAAGATTTGCTAGCCGACAGATGGACTGAAGTCCTGGCGGCCAAAGAGTACAAACTCGAACTACCCTCCAAGAGCTACCCAAAGCGCATGCTGCTACCCCAATTAGAGGAGGAAGCAACTAAACCTACATTACCAGCGTATGATGCGGCCGATCGGCCATCCCGTGGCCGCGACAGAGAGGCCTTTCGGCCCTCAACTCAAGCCGCACCCCGGCGCCGCTCAAAAAGTACCAAGGCATAGGGAAACGCGCCAGACCCGCGAGACATACTGGAGGACAAGGCCAGGTTAACAAGATCAATCTATGGATCACGTGGGCGCCCCACGACACGTGACGATAACCGTCACACCGGATATGGCAAATACGGCCAGACCGAACAGGGCAGGCAAAGCTCATATGAGCTACGTCGTGATATATCCCAGTACAGAGGCGCCGCACACCCACTATGCTTCACAGATGAAGTAATGGATCATCGAATCCCCGAAGGGTTTAAACCCGTAAACATCGAATCATACGATGGCACAATAGATCCTGCGGTATGGATCGAGGATTATCTCCTTCATATCCACATGGCCTGCGGTGATGATCTACATGCCATAAAATACCTCCCACTCAAGCTTAAAGGACCAGCTCGGCATTGGCTTAACAGCTTTCCAGCAGAGTCAATTGGTTGCTGGGAGGACCTGGAATCCGCATTCCTTGACAACTTCCAGGGCACCTATGTGCGACCACCAGATGCCGATGACCTAAGCCACATAATTCAGCAGCCAGAGGAATCGGCCAGACAATTCTGGACACGGTTCCTAACCAAGAAAATTCAAATAGTCGACTGTCCGGACGCAGAGGCCCTCGCAACCTTCAAGCATAACATCCGAGACGAATGGCTTGCCCGGCACCTTGGACAGGAAAAGCCGAAATCCATGTCAGCCCTCACGACACTCATGACCCGCTTTTGCGCGGGAGAAGACAGCTGGCTAGCTCGTAGCAATAACATGACCCAGAGCCCTGGTAATTCGGATACCAAGGACACAATGGCAGGTCGCGTCACAACAAGCACAAGTGCCGCATTAACAGCGACAATACTGAGGATACGACAGTTAATGCCGGATTCAGAGGCTCTAAACCCGGTCAGCAGAAAAAGCCATTCAAAAGAAATACTCCGGGCCTGTCTAGTTTAGACCGGATACTCGATTGCTCATGCCAGATACATGGCACCCCCGAACAACCAGTCAATCACACCAACAGGGGTTGTTGGGTGTTCAAGCAGGCAGGCAAGTTAAGTGCCGAAAACAGAGACAAGGGGTTGCATAGCAATGACGAGGAGGAGCCCCGGCCGCCGAACAACAGAGGACAGAAGGGCTTCCCCCCACAAGTGCGGATGGTGAACATGATATACGCAACCCACATCCCCAAAAGGGAACGGAAGCGTGCGCTCAGGGACGTATATGCGTTGGATCCAGTCGCCCCAAAGTTCAACCCATGGTCCTCCTACTCGATCACTTTTGATCGAAGGGACCACCCCACTAGCATTCGTCACGGCGGATTCGCCGCATCGGTCCTAGACCCAATCATTGACGGATTTCACCTCACTAGAGTCCTCATGGACGGCGGCAGCAGCCTGAACCTGCTTTATCAGGATACAGTGCGGAAAATGGGCATAGATCCCTCAAGGATTAAACCCACAAAGACGACCTTTAAAGGCGTCATACCAGGTGTAGAGGCCAGTTGTACAGGCTCAGTTACACTCGAAGTGGTCTTCGGATCCCCGGATAATTTCCGAAGTGAAGAGTTAATCTTCGACATAGTCCCGTTCCGCAGTGGCTATCACGCCCTGCTCGGACGAACTGCATTTGCAAAGTTCAATGCGGTGCTGCACTACGCATATCTCAAGCTCAAGATGCCAGGCCCTCGCGGAGTCATTACGGTCAATGGAAACACCGAACACTCTCTCCGAACAGAGGAGCACATGGCAACCCTCGCGGCGGAAGTACAAAGTAGCCTTTTAAGGCAATTCTCCAGTCCGGCTGTTAAACGTCCGGACACCGTCAAGCGCGCCCGGAGTAACCTACAACAAGACCGTGTGGCACGTTCCGATCAAGCATAGCATTGCGGCCCCAACCCCAGCCCTCGCGAGATTGTGAAACCAGTACCACGCGTACATAATTACGCTCTGGAAATACCATGGGCACAAGGGGAGGGGCACAACCACGGCATGCCCAGAATGCGGCTCAACCGCACTAGGGGCTCCCAATTTTGTCATTTCTATTTTCTTACTTTCAGGACTCCACTCTTAGGAAGGCCTATCCGGCAGTACGCTCGCCGAACACACGATGCAACAGCCAGGGAGATAGCAAGCCACGTCGAAAGTCCAGGTGGTCTCTATAACGATCTAAATACCTATCTTACTTAAAGTTTCGCAGCTTGCCCCTTGGGGGGGGGACATGTCAAATAATCCCATCTATTGCTTATCTCACTATTTGTATCGTTCTGCTTTCATAGCAGCCCTTTAATAAACAATACATATCTCTTGTCTATTATTGCATTCATTTTCCATATAAATATGTTCAGTCCTGACATTATGCAACCGTACACTTTGGTACGGCCAATATACCAGGGGCTTCAGCACCCCAGAATACGGTGTGAGAAGACCGAACACTCTCATGAGTGCGGCACCCCAAACTTATAGCATCATATGCATCAGCGCCGAATCATGTCTTTGGTCAATAGTTGGGTTTGCCCGGCTCCCATGTTTTGGTACCTTACATTCCGTTATATCGGCTAAGGTAGCGCTGGGAGAACTACTGCAATCGTGCCCCAGTTGAGCTGGGTTAACACCTTAGTAGAGAAAGCTAAAACTGACCGTCATGATAGGGCGAGAGACCGGTCGCTATTCGAGAGGTTTTTCGAGTCCCTAAAGACTTATGCCGCTTAGAGCGAGGAGCTGGACTTATCTGGCCTAGGCGTAGATAGCGCCCCGAACTCGGTCTTCCGAATACTTGGGGCTTCGCCGAAATTTAAAATTATAGAATTCTATGGCTAAGTGAGAATGATAAAGCATTATAAGTCCGATTGCCTTGTTCGTTGTGCTGAGCGCCTCCCTCGAAGGACCCAAGAATGGGAACAAGAGCGCTCAGGTTTATCCCGAACACCCCAATTCTCGTGGCATGGGGGCAGAAGCCGACAACTTGCATCTCTCAGATTTAATAAACGGCTGCACAGAAGGTAATATTTTAAATTCAAAAAGCGTTGCTTAGCGCATATGAACAAGTTTTCAGCGCACAGGATAAACATGAGCGAGTTTACTCAAAAATTACATCCCTGGTACATTCATCCGCTACAAGACGGGCACCCTTCAGGACGCCCTCATAATACATCTCGGGCCGGCGATGCTCCTTCCCCTCCGGTGGCCCATCCTTCACCAACTTCTCAGCATCCAGCTTGCCCCAGTGCACTTTGGCACGGGCAAGGGCCCTACGGGCGCCTTCGATGCATACGGAGCACTTGATGACTTCAAGCCATGGACAGGCATCCACCAGCCGCCGCACCAGCCTAAAGTAGCTCCCAGACATGGCCTCCCCAGGCCACAGCCAGCCTACAAGGCTCTTCATGGCCTGTTCGGTGCCTTATGGAGCTCGACCAGCTGCTTCAGCTGGTCGCTCAGGGGCACCGGGTGTCCGGCCTCAGCATACTAGGACCAGAACACCTTCTCTTTCGAGCTCCCTTCTTCGGCTCGGTAGAATGCGGAGGCGTCGGACACACTGCGGGGCAGATCTGCGAATGCTCCTGGAGAGCTCCGGATTCGGGTAAGTAACATGTAATTCACTTTCACATGCTTGCTTTGCATAAAGAATGCCTTACCCGCCGCTATCTTCTTCATCGCCTCAATCTCCTGGAGGGCTTTTTGGGCTTCGGCCTTGGCAGACTTGGAGCTTTCAAGTGCCAAGACAAGCTCGGACTCTCGCGTCTTTGAGTCAAGCTCTAAACTCTCGTGTTTCTTCACGAGAGCATCGAGCTCTTGCTGCACCTCCGCCACCCGCGCCTCTTGCTTTTCTCGCTCAGTGCGCTCCTCAGCCGCATTGTCTTTGCCCTCAGATAACGCTTCCTTCAGGGCTGCCACCTCGGTTGTGGCCCCTGGAACATTCACGTTGGTCCTGTCATTATTTGCAACCAGGTATTTTTATATACTTACATAAGGTACTACCTACCTTCCTTGTCCTCGAGCTGCTTCTTGGCACGGCCGAGCTCGTTCTTGGACCGCTCGAGGCTCTGCTTCAATGCATCGACCTCCGCAGTCAGTGCGGTAGAGGTCAGCAGCGCAACCTACATTCCCATATTGACATATTTATGTTAGACTCATGTGTATATCTTTGTAGATCCTCAGTCTGGTTATTCTTTTCGAACACCAATCTGAGCATCAGGGGCTACTGTCTATGCGGTAACATTTTTATATGTTTTAAATACATACCTCAAAGCCTGTTAGAAGGCTGGTACAGGCTTCTGTCAGCCCGCTCTTGGCGGACTGAACCTTCTGGATCACCGCACTCATAACAGTGCGGTGCTCCTCGTCGATGGAGGTGCCGTTAAGCACCTCCAGCAAATTGTCCGGCGCCTCCGGTTTGATGGAGGCCGCCGACATCGTAGGCTTGCCCTTCTTGCGAGGAGGCCGCCTGCCGGACTCCGGAATCACTGAAGGTTCCGGAGCGGTGTCTGGCCCAGGGCCGGACTTAGATCCCTCTGGGGCTTCATCCCCTTTGGGCCTAGAGTCCGGGAGGTCGCCTTGCGGCGCCTCCAGGACCACCTCCTCCTGGTTTAGCCCCTTTTGGGACTCCACCTCGGCATCGTCTGTAGGGCGAGGGGAGGAGGCCGTCGAGAGTGAAGCGCTATTCACATCTGATGAATCCAGGGAGCCGCTCGACGAATTGCCAAGCTGAGCCTTGGGCGGACTGCATGATTGAATTCGGCGTCAGAAGGTACTGTACAATAGAGGAACACCATAAGTTATTCTGGTATCCGGATACTTACAATTTTTCCAGGGGCTTGGCCCTGGATGGCCATTCCTCTCCGCCATCGTCGGCGTCGGAGGCGTAGTCCAGAAGAAGGGTCTTCCCCTTCTTGGACCCTCCGGCCTCCCCAGTTGGGGTGGACTTTCTTTTCTTTCCTCCCCCCGCTGGAGGGGGAGAGGCTTCTTCTTCCTCCTCCTCGTCTTCGATGGAGGAGCGTGCTTTGGGGTTGTCGGGCGATGAGTCCGACACCACCAGGCGCTGAGAGATCTTTCGAGTTCCCGTGGCCTTCTTCTTGGCTTTCTTCTCCGGCACCACGTGAGATGTCGGGGCCAGCAGCTTCGTCAAGCGGGCGTCTACTAGGCCTTCGGGCAAAGGAGCCGGACAGTCGATCTGTCCGGCCTTCTTCTGCCAGTCCTGTTAAAGGAATGGGAGTTTAGATCCCGCATAGAGTCAAACTATGAAAAATCAGTACCCTATAATGGGTAAACTAAGCTTACCGCGCTGGCTTGGCGCTTCGCGCAGAATCCGCGATCCTCGATTAAAAGCCCGTTGTTAACACGGGAGGATCCGGCGGAAGAGCATGGCCTGGACTACGTTGACAAGTTTAACCTTCTTGTTCACCAGGTCTTGGACGCAGGTTTGGAGTCCAGTCACCTCTTCCGGATTACCCCACAACAGGCCCGTCTCTTTCCAGGATGTGAGCCATGTGGGGATGCCAGATTGGAATTCGGGGGCCGCTGCCCATTCAGGGTCACGCGGCTCGGTGATGTAGAACCACCCCGATTGCCACCCCTTGATGGTTTCCACGAAGGAGCCCTCGAGCCATGTGACGTTGGGCATCTTGCCCACCATGGTGCCCCCGCACTCCGCTTGCCGGCCGCCTACGACCTTCGGCTTGACACTGAAGATCTTCAGCCATAGGCCGAAGTGAGGCTTTATGCGGAGGAAGGCCTCGCACACGATGATAAACGCCGAGATGTTGAGGATGACGTTCAGGGCCAGATCATGGAAGTCCAGGCCGTAGTAGAACATGAGCCCCCGGACAAATGGGTGAAGTGGGAAGCCTAGTCTGCAGAGTAAATGGGTGAGAAACACCACCCTCTCATGCGGCCTAGGGGTGGGGATGAGTTGCCCCTCATCTGGGAGCCGGTGCGCGATGTTGTCAGACAAGTATCTGGCCTTCCTCATCTTTTTAATGTGCCCCTCCATGACAGTGGAGGCCATCCATCTACCTCCCGCTCCAGACATGATTGGAGAAGGTTGAGGTGTGAAGTGCAGGCTTGGGCGTTGGAGCTCGAGTGCGCGGAAATGGATAAGCAAAGGAGGAAGAAGGCGTAGGTTGAAAGGGCGGATCCTTATCCCCTTATATGGGCGTCCGAAACTATGTGCCCCCACCAGCCTAGTAAAACTCGCTTATCTCCCAAGCGCCGCGATTAATGGCGCGGTTGGGTTACCCACGCCCGTATTGATGAGAATCTCGGAATAAGGGGACATGATCTCCGCTTTGACAAGACGTGCCAAGGAAACCGCCTCGCTAAATACGTTGAGGTGGGACAGTAAAACGATTCGAATACAGGCTTGGCCGTGGCGTGATTTCACACTACGGAATACGTCAGCAGATTAGATTTGTGTAAATATTATTCTCTCTATGGTGGTATGTGGAACTTATTTTGCAGAGCCGGACACTATCCTTGTGTTCAAACATCTTCTATGAAGTATTCGAAGGAGGAACCCGCCTTGCAATGCCGAAGACAATTTGCGCGTCGGACTCGTCGTCATTGAAGCTTGATTCAGGGGCTACTGAGGGAGTCCTGGATTAGGGGGTGTCCGGATGGCCGGACTGTTACCTTCGGCCAGACTCCCAGACTATGTAGATACAAGATTGAAGACTTCGTCCCATGTCTGGATAGGACTTTCCTTGGCGTAGAAGGCAAGCTTGGCGATACGATATGTAGATCTCCTCCCATTGTAACCTACTCTGTGTAACCCTAACCCTCTCCGGTGTCTATATAAACCGGAGGGTTTTAGTCCGTAGGACGAACAACAATCATACCATAGGCTAGCTTCTAGGGTTTAGCCTCTCTGATCTCGTGGTAGATCTACTCTTGTACTACCCATATCATCAATTTTAATCAAGCAAGGGTAGGGTTTTACCTCCATCGAGAGGGCCCGAACCTGGGTAAAAACATCGTGTCCCTTGTCTCCTGTTACCATCCGCCAAGACGCACAGTTCGGGACCCCCTACCCGAGATCCGCCGATTTTGACACCGACAAGCACCACCCAAGGGGTGATACCCTAGGGATGCAGCCTCCAGGTGTCTGCCAAGTGGTTGTACCACTGCCTACGGGTGGTTGTACTGCCTGGTGCCTGGCAAACCCATGACTGCTGCTCGACGGCTGTACCGGCGATGTACCTCTCCAACCACCGCTAAGGGGTGGCTCTCGTCTGATGTGGAGCGGTAGTTGGGCAGTGGTGAACCAATAGTTTACGAATGGCTTAGGCGTACCAGTGTTACTGGTGACTAGAGCGGTTGTACCGCTCCAGACTTAGCCACCACAAGTACTTGGTCTCGACAGTTGTACCGGTCCTAGTACCGCTCCAACTATAGGTCAGGGTGACTCGCTATTGTTTTGGAGCGGTAGTAGGGCGGCGGGAGCCCGGTAGTTCCCGGATGGTTTCAGCCGACCGGTACTACCGGTGCAATCCCCGGTTGTACCTCCTGGTACTGTGCTTCAGGGAAACCCACAAAAAGCGGTTGTACTGGTCCTTGGACTGGTTGTACCACTCCTGTATTTTCTGCAACATAATGGGCAGATTAGTGGGGTCCTATAAAATGGGGTCTTCTTCCTCAATGGACCTTATCTTTTGAGATCCCCCATTGTTGACCTTCATCGAGTTTGCTATCTCTCAGCCCCTCCAACGATTCTTGCTAGTTCTTGAGGGAAAAGAGAGAGGAGATCTAGATCTACATTTCCACCAATCACTTTCTCCTCTATGTGAGGGGAACCCCTTGGATCTAGATCTTGGAGTTCTTTGTGTTCACTCCTTCGTTCTTCCTCTCATTTTCCTCCATAGCATTAGTTATTGTGGTGGGATTTGGGAGAGAAGGACTTGGGCACTCTATGTGCCCTTGCCATTGCATTTGGTGCATCGGTTTGAATTCTCCACGGTGATACGTGATATTGAAGTTTGAGAGCTTGTTACTCTTGGGTGCTTGGTACCCTAGAGCTTGTTCCTCTTGGGTGCTTGGGCGCCTTAGACAATTGTTGGTGTCTCGGACCTCAATCATTGTGGTGTAAAGCTCCGAGCGAGCTTCGGGGTCTCCAATTAAGTTGTGGAGATCGCCCCGAGCAATTTGTACAGGTTTTGGTAACCGCCCCCAAGGGTTGCCAAAGTGTACGGGTTCGGTGACCGCCCCCGAGTGTTGCCATTTGTACGGGTTCGGTTGTCGGATTTCGGGTTCCGGCAGACCCTTAAGGTTCGAACTCTGGGGTGCGCACGGAGATCACTCCTCTACCGGCTCACATCTCGCCGCCTCGCAAAGGATCTACGCTACACGAAGAACAACACAAGGGACGCAAGGTTTATACTGGTTCAGGCAACCATTGTGGTGTAATACCCTACTCTAGTGTGTGGAGTGTGGATTCCCTCAGGGGCTGATGATGAACAATACAAAGGAAGAACAACCTCGCGAGGGGAGGAGTTTTTGTGTTGGTGTGGGTGGTTCTGGCTAAGGTTCGATCGGTCGATCCTCCCCTGCCTCGAGAATGGCTAGTCCTATTTATAGAGCGAGGCCCTGGTCCTCTTCCCAAATATTGAGCGGGAAGGGCGCCAACAATTGGCCATTTTGAAGGGGAACATCTAGTACACTTATCCTGACTAAAGTTGGTCCTCGCCTGCCAAAGACTGTGACAATGACACCTTATTGGGCTCCACGATGACCTCCGTCCTGCCGTTCTGCTGGTCTTGGTCTTGTTGCACCGAAATGGTAACCTTTGCCTGATGCCTTGGCCTGTGCTTGCCCCCTTTTCACCAAAGGGGAAACAAGGACACTGCACAGGCCAGCGCCCGCCTAGCTTCGGTCATCATGGCTTGCATCACGGGCACCTCGTGAGGTACCCCGCCTTGATCTCTCTGCCTCCTCGCGAGCCAGCCTGACGAGGCTACGCCTGAGGAAGCTTCCTGTCGGCCGTCCTGCGAGGCTTGGCCCCTCGCGAGGGTCTTGAGCTTGTGTTGATGAAGATGGGCCGTACTGGGCCACTCTTTGAGCCACGCTGTAGGCCGCAGGCAGGCAAGTCTGGGTACCCCTGTTCCCAGAACACCGACAGTAGCCCCGGGGCCCAAGGCGCGCCCGGACTTGGCTTAGTAGAGAAGCGAAGGGGCAAGTGCGAAGCGCCGCGGGCCCCAACAGCCTGCGACCTTGGCGTCGCATGGCAGTTGATTGGACGTGGGCGTCTTCGCTTCCCCATGATGCCTCAGTACATGCCCGGCTAGGCGGACCCGTGGTTGCATGCAGCCATTCCCCTTTCGCCGCCCGCGTGCTTCCTGCCCTTCCTTCTTCCTTAGGCTCGAACCTCCGCCTCCAATCCAACTCGAACTCTCCCCCCCTTCCCATTGTCATGGCGCCAATGAAGAAGGAAAGGGGGAAGAAGCCCGCGCCCTCATCCCGCTTGCTCCCGGCGGTGGCCCCCGTTGTTGAGCGGTCCATCATACTCAATCCTGAAGCCTTGAACAAGGTCTGCTCTGCCCTTGCCACGATCTTCAACAAATGCGGCAGGACCACGGTCTGGCCTGCGTCCCATGCCTCCTTTGATAGGGTCGTCACGGAGGTCCGGTTCTTCGCCGATGCCCTATGGGCGGGTCTGGTTCCCCCCTTTTCCGCTTTCTTCAATGCGGTGCTCTCCCATTATCAGATCCACATGATGCACCTCGAGCCTGAGTCCATCACCCTCCTAGCTGCCTTCGCTTTTGTTTGCAAGGCAATGGTGGGCATTCCTTCTTCCATTACCCTACTACGCCATTTCTTATCTTTGCGCCTGAGCGACCCCACTCAATGCTTGGGGTGTGTGAGCTTCCTCGCTGTGTCGGAGGCGGCTGCTTCAGGGATTGATTTCGGACTTCCTCCTCCCGCGGCCAGGTTCAGAGAGCGGTGGCTGTATGTGGATGTCGGAGTACCCAGCCCCCTGCTCTTGCACCCAACCTTGCCTGCTATTCCCAACTCGGGCTGGGATCATGAGACGCTGGTGAGCCCCCGGCTTGCCTTCGTCTGGTGCCGCTTCCAGAGTCTGAGGGCGCTCGATGTGACAGCACCCAAGGTGGTGAAGGAGTTCCTCCAGCGTCGCAATGCCCCTCTCCAGTAACACTCTCACCGGATGTGGGACTTTGCAGGGCACAAGGACCGCATGCGGCTTCAGGAGGAGGACTTGGCGCCTGAAGCGCTGAGGACAGTGCTCAAGGTCCTGACTGGCGATCCTTCCCCAGGCAGCCTTCGACACGGCGGTGCCCTCTTGTATCTCTCCTCGGGCAGGGCTGATTTTGTGAGGCAGATGCCCAGCTTTGACGAGTGGGGGCTGCGCCCGGCTGGCCTCACGGGGCCCCGCGAGAATCCCGTCGTTGTGATTGCCCTTCCGGTCGCCCCAAGTGGCTCTATCTCAGGTGATGGAGCAGGGAGACGAGAACCACCGGGAGCCGAAGGGGGTGATGTCGAGAGGCTCATGCCGCGCGGAGCCCAAAGGTGGCATCTCTCGAAGCCTGTTCTGGAGCAGCGGCAAGCGAGGAGTCGCGGCCTGCGGCTCCTGAGGCTGGGGATTCTGAGGCCCCGGCCGTTGCTCACGAGGCGGCGCCTGGTGGCGTTCTCCAGGCCGATTCCCCTTGCGCTGATCACCCTGACGCCTCCTCCATGCCACAGGCGGACCCTTGCGTCGAGCGCCTAGGCCGCTTCCGCGTAGACTTCGAGGCCCTCCAAAAGAGGAAGGAAGCCTTGGGTGGTGATGATTACCCCTGCCGTCTATTGAAGCGTAGGAAGTACTTTGCCATCGACGAGTAAGTCTCCTCCTTTCTTGGTCCCTTACTTTCCCGTTGCTTCAGCTGACCATTGCCTTTCAGGGCCCTTCTCGCCGAGTTCATGGAGGCGTCTGAGGAGCCACCCCCTCAAGCTTCGCCCTCTCCACCAATTTTGAGCGCCCCGAGCTCGAGTACCGCTCTTGCCATGGGGCTGGTCGGAGAAGTGAGCCGTCCAGCGGAGCATCTTATTCCTGTGTGCCTCATGCCCCTCCTTCGCGAGCTCCCCTGGGGCACATCCAGCCTGCCCCGAGCTCCTCCCTTGGTCATGGATGGTGACTGGCTGAGGTCGGTCTTGAGTTCCTCTTCTGGGAGTGGACCGGCGCCAGGTTGGATTCCTGGCGGGGTCCGTCTGGCGATTGCTGGGGCGCCAACCCCTCAGGGCCCTCCGCGTTCACCATCGGCGGAGGATGACACCGGAGACGTGGTCGAGCGCGCTCGGGAGCGCTGCACCCTTCGCCAAGAGTTTCTTCAGAGGGCGGTTGATGCAGTGAGCAAGCTTGGCGCGGAGCTTGCCGGCGAGGACGCGCGCCTTGAGGCCGAAGGTATGCGCCTTGCTGAGGAGAGGCGCAAGCTGAAGGTAGCCGTCGCCCTTGCACGTCATCAGCGTGACCTTGACAACATGAAGGCCGAATCGTCGCTGGCGGCTTCGCGGGAGGCCTGCTCCCAAGCCACCGAGGAGGCTCGGGAGGCAGACCGGTGGTGCAAGGCTGCAGGGGAGTGCGCGTGAGAGCTCCAAGCCTGGAGCAACTCCCTAGAGCAGCAAGTGGAGCTGCGTCAGGCAGCCCTTGTGTCGCTGAAGGGGGCTTCCGTCGACCAGGCGGAGCTCCAGAGGCGTGAGGAGGCGCTGACGCTGGAAGCCGCTGAGCGCACCCTTGACCTCGAGCGGTTGGAGATGAGGGAGCACCTGGTGACTCAGGCGGAGGATGATGTCACCGCGCGGGAAGCCCGAGTCCAAGAGGAGGTTGACCGTCGCGTGGCGGAGGCTCGCTCGAATCTTGAACGCGAGTAGGGAGGAAGGCTGGAGCTGATCAGGGCCGAAGCGGAGGGCAGGTCCACCGCCCTTAGGGCCAAGCTGAATGAAGTGACACGGCATGCGGACGCCTCCGGGGCCGCCCTTGGCGCAGCACAGACAGAGCTGGCTTCTTCCCACGCTAAGGTGCTCCTTCTTCATCAGAGGGTTGATGAGGCTGAGGCCGTTACGCAGCGGAACGAGGACGAGATACGCAGTGGTAGACTTTGGAGCACGTGCATGGCCCCATGCTACGCGCGCTCTGGGAAAGGGCTAACATGGCCTTGGGCAACATCTGTGAGGCGGCCGTTGAGGAGCCCCGTGTGATTAACTATGCCGGCAACCTTCGGTTCTTCACAGATGTGGTGACGTAGCTGGAGACTCGGTCTGCCAGGGCCGATAGGCTCGTTCAGGAGAGGAGCCGTGCCCTGCTTGGACATGCTTTCTCTCGCGTCTTCATTTATCTTCAGGACAGGGACCCCCACTTTGATTTCGACGCCGCCATCGCACCGGTGCCCGTGGCCATCCGGGGCGATCTAGTGCAGTGGGTGGAAGACAACGGGGATGCCCTTGTTAGGGCCTTCACCACTGATGACGACGGCGTAGTCGTGGCCGCCGATGAAGGCGGCATGGTGGACGATCCAGATGCCGATGACGGTGACGGCGTGGGTGATGGTGAGGCCAGCGACGCCAGTGATGACCACTGAGGTGCTCCTGAAGATGCATTGGGGGATTTGTCTGATTGATCGCGTGTCTCCTCCGCTATTTACCCTGCGCGAAAACAGTCGGGCTTGGCCCTGAAGGTTGTAAGAGCATTTTGGGAGGGGGAGCCCCTCGTGTAAAGGTTTGCGGTTGGTGTCCTTGTAGACATAATGCCACATGCACGCTTATGCTGAGCCATTGGCCCTATGATGGGGCAGTTGACTTGTTTACCTTTGGCCTGGACGGGTCCCGAGCGATCCTGCGGGGGTCGCAGTGCGCCGAGTGTCTCCTGAGTGGACCCACTGATCCTGTGATGAGAACCTCCTGAGAGGGCGTAGTGACATCAGTTCGGGCTGCACACGTGCCTGGCCTGTCCCGACTCGTGAGGGGCTCGCGAGGGGAGGCAGCTGATGCTGATTGGATGCAAAGCGACAACTATAACGCGAGAGATTGCTCAAACGAGACTAAACACCCCTTCCCCGAACACACGCAAGTCTCAAGCTCAAATCCAACTTAAATTCAAACCGAGGAAACTCGACAACCAAGAGAAAGGCAAAAAAGCAAAAAAGGCGCGTCCGGCACCTAGTCTAGTCTTCGACGTCTTCTCACCAGCGCGGAGCTAAGTGCTGCCACTGGGCATGGGCGGGAGCCCCCGAGGCCCGAGGGTGGCTCTCCGGAGACTCCGGGGCATGTACAGCCCCACTCATTATTACGTGAGAGTGTCACGGGGTGGCGAGCTTCACAGGCACTGGGCCTTCTTCACAGGTACCGGCCTTGCTTCATATCGCCGGACGAGGGCCCTACCTTGCACCACACTCTATTGCCATCGACGACGGCCGGAGACCAAGAACGCCGCGATGGGATAGAGCGGTCGCCAGCGGTTCCCCCGACGACCACGGGTCCTTTGCCGGGGGCAGGCCCTGGGGCACCTCCCCGGCAAAGGGCCTACCTCCTGAGGACGCCTTGCTCCAAGCGCCGCGGGGGTGAGGCCGGATCTCGGCCCCTCTCCGGCAGCCCCCGGTGCCCTCCTCCTGTGGGGTAGGAAGCTGCTGGATTGGGGCAGCCATCTGCCATGGCAACCTGTACCTCCTGTGACCCATGGTTAGCGTAAGCTTGTTCCTGAGGAATTACCGGTACCGGATAGTTGCTACCACCAGCGCGGTCGTCGAGGCTCTCCTGGGGTTCCCGAAAGAGCTCAGCTTCCGTCGTCTCTTCCCCCCAGCCTGGGCCAAGGAACGAGCCATGGTCTTCTTCCAGTGCTCGCCCTTGATCTACCATGTGGGGCACATAAGCTTCCGCGGCCGCCGCTCCGAATGCTTCATTGTAGTGCCCCACATGCCATGCAGTCTAGATCGAAGTGCTGTCTTGGGGGTGGTAGCGTGGCGGCCTTCCGGGGCTGTGGGCTGCAGCGAATGCCCCTTCGCCGGTCGGAGGCGGAGCCGGCACTGCTGGTCGCCCAGCGCTGATGGCCAGGTTAGCGCTGGGGAGGCCTTGGAACCCGCTCGGAGCTGCATGGGCACGTATGGGGCCTCCATACGGTCCGCCCTAGACCTGGGGTGGCAGCTGGGCGCAGAAGGGATGAGCCCCCGCAGCAGCAGAGCCTAGGAGCTCTGCCACCCGCTCCAGTAGCATGTCGTGGCCGCCCTCCAGCAGCCTGCATCATAGTAGTTCTTGGGCCACCGTGAGTGCGGCCCTTGAATTCGCTTGCTCCCGTCGGGTGTACGGCGTTGTGGCTGCGGCATGGCTTGAAGCCCTTGCTGCTAACCGCACCTGCTGCAGCGTGAGAGCAGGCGGTGCCTGGCCGCGTCGCCCGCGGCCTGCAGCACCCTGCAGAGCGCGGCTTCCTGGGGCACAAGGTTGAGGTCGCCCTAGGCGGGCGGCTCGGTGCGGGCGGGCCAGGCCGCCCAGGGGTCGGGGTTGCCCATCGGGTCGCCGGACATGAGGATGACGACGCGACAAAACGCGGGGCGGCGGGAGAAGGATTCCGGTGCACCCCTACCTGGCGCGCCAAATGTAGGATTTCGGGTTCCGGCAGACCCTTAAGGTTCGAACTCTGGGGTGCGCGCGGAGATCACTCCTCTACCGGCTCACATCTCGCCGCCTCGCAAAGGATCTAGGCTACATGAAGAACAACACAAGGGACGCAAGGTTTATACTGGTTCAGGCCACCATTGTGGTGTAATACCCTACTCCAGTGTGTGATATGTGGATTGCCTCAGGGGCTGATGTTGAACAATACAAAGGAAGAACAACCTCGCGAGGGGAGGAGTTCTTGTGCTGGTGTGGGTGGTTCTGGCTAAGGTTCGATCGGTCGATCCTCCCCTGCCTCGAGAATGGCTAGTCCTATTTATAGAGCGAGGCCCTGGTCCTCTTCCCAAATATTGAGCGGGAAGGGCACCAACAATTGGCCATTTTGAAGGGGATATCCTGACTAAAGTTGGTCCTCGCCTGCCAAAGACTGTGACGATGACGCCTTCCTGGGCTCCACGATGACCTCCGTCCTGCCGTTCTGCTGGTCTTGGTCTTGTTGCACCGAAACGGTAACCTTTGCCTGATGCCTTGGCCTGTGCTTGCCCCCTTTGCACCGAAGGGGAAACAAGGACACTGCACAGGCCGGCGCCCGCCTGGCTTCGGTCGTCATGGCTTGCGTCCTGGGCACCTCGTGAGGTACCCTGCCTTGATCTCCGCCTCCTCACGAGCCAGCCTGACGAGGCTGCGCGTGAGGAAGCTTCCTGTCGTCCGCCCCGCGAGGCTTGGCCCCTCGCGAGGGTCTTGAGCTTGTGTTGACGAAGATGGGCCGTACTGGGCCACTCCTTGAGCCACGCTGTAGGCCGCAGTCAGGCAAGTCTGGGTACCCCCGTTCCCAGAACACCGACATCGGTGACCACCCTCAAGGGTCCCTTAGTGGAATCACGACATCTTGCATTGTGTGAGGGCGTGAGGAGATTACGGTGGCCTTAGTGGCTCCTTGGGGAGCATTGTGCCTCCTCACCGCTCCAAACTAAGATTAGTAGCCGCAAGGGTGTGAATTTCGGGATACATCGTTGTCTCCGCGTGCCTCAGTTATCTTTTACCCGAGCCCTTTAATTATGCACTTTACTTTGTGATAGACATAGTGTTTCATGTTATATATCTTGCTATCACTTAGTTGTTGATCTTACTTAGCATAAGTTGTTGGTGCACATAGGTGTGCCTTGCTATTTTAGGTTTTGTGCTTGACAAATTAAATGCTAGTTTCATTCCACATTTGTTCAAACCTAAACCATAATTATTTTAAAGCGCCTATTCACCCGCCCTCTAGGCAACATCCATGATCTTGTACCAGCGTCCTCTCTCTCTGGTCTCGCTTCTGCTTGAGGTGCTCGCAGGCGAAGCATGGGTAAACTCCAGGGAGGGTGGCAGCAAGATATCTCACTGCATGGCTAGTCGCCTAGATCTCGATCATTGGTGGTACGATGGTCATGGCTCCCCGCATCACGGGGGCTACTCGAAGGACCACACGTGTGTGCCTGTAGGTGGGTGTGCAGTGGTGGAGTGTTTTCGGTTGGTGCGATGCGAGCATCATGGTGCAACAGGTGTCGTAGCTGTGACGCCCGGATAATCAGGCTACAGTAATCCCCCGTTAACGATGCCACGTCACCCTGGTTACTGTTGCTAACCTCTCATTGGTTCGAAAACTGGTTCAAAAGTCAAATTCAAAATATGTCAAACAACAATAATTTTCAAACTTTAAAACTAAAATGTTCGGAGTGTGCCAATTAATGTTTGGGAATTTAAGGTGAAGGAAACACACTTTTACAGAATGGACAAATATATTAAATTGAATTAAAACAGAAAAGAAAATAAAAAAATAAAAAAATAGAAAGGTAAGAAAAAGAAAAGGAAACCCCCTTCCCCCCCACTAGGCCACGACCTAGCAGGCCATCGGGCCTCCAGGCCGGCCCAGCCGCGCCCCACACCCTCCCCCATATCCACCCCACTGGGGGGGGGAAACCCTAACCACCCACCCCACTTTCCGCACTCCTCCCTCTGCTTCCCCCGATCCAGATTGGATCTGGCATCGGCGCCCCTCGCCGTGTCGACCGCGTCGCCTACCGCCCCCACGATCACGCCCGCCATCGCTCGCTGCATCGGTCGGCCTGTGCTGGCCTCGCCCATGCCAGCCTAGCGTGCTGCCGCTCCCGGGTCTGTCCCGTCGAGCACGCGCGCCCAGCCCGGTTCCACCCCGCCTCTCAATGCCATCGCCGACGTCGTCACCCCGCCGCCAGTCGCCGAAGCTCCCTCGCCGGCCCGCCTCCTCCTCCCCGCCGGACTGCTACCTCTCCATCCTCGTCGACTCCGTCCTCCTCCCCGCGCCCCGCTGCCAAACCCCTACGGCCACCGTGAGCATCGCCCCCTCCTCTCCCCCTTTGCTTTCATTGCCGGATCCGGGCGCACCCGTCGTTCGCGCCGTGGCCTTCTGCCGTCCCTGATGGCCACCGTCGTGCCCCATGGACGCGCTCACCTGCTCATGGCCTCGGGCGCCACTGCCCGCGCTCCTCTCGCGCCCATGCCGTTGCGTCCGCCTGGCCGCACCCCTCCTTGCCCCAGCCCTGCTCTGGTCGCCACCCGCGCGGCCCCTGGTTGCCGGTGCTCGCGCCTGCGAGCCCTGTGGCTCCGCTCCACCCCCGTTAACCGGAGCCCAGTGCACCGCGCCCGTTTGGCCTTTGGGGGAGTGACAAACGGGGCCCACGTCCCTGAGAAAAAAATGGATTAAAAGAAAAGGGTTAAAAAATGATAATAAGAAATACAAAAATATATTAAATAATTAATTAACTAATTACTTAACAATTTATTTAACTTAATTAATCTAGTTTAATTAAACATAACTAATCCAGTTTAATTAAACCCTAATTAATATGTTTAGTCCATGATAGGTGGGTCCCACCGGACCCACACATCAGTTTGACCCAGTCAACACCCTGTTGACTGCTGACATCATGCTGACATCATGATGACGTTAGCATTCACTATTCTGGATAATGTTGAATTATATTAAATAAATAAATTCTAAAAATGATTTAAAACTTTTAAAATTAATATAAAATAAACCGTAGCTCGGATGAAAATACTTTGTACATGAAAGTTGCTCAGAACGACAAGACGAATCCGGATACGCATCCCATTCATCCGCCACGCGTCCCTAGCATAGTGAACCTGCAACATTTCACCTCCGGTTCATTTGTCCGGAAATGAGAAACACCGGGGATACCATCCCGGATGTTTTCCCCCTTCGCCGGTATCACCTACTACCGCGATTGGGCACACCTAGCACCGCGCATTGTCATGTCTTCCATCGTCATGCTTATGTTTGCTTTTATATTTATTGTTTCTTCCCCCCTCTTCTCTCGCTAGACACCGAGAAAGACGCCGCTGCTACCCAGTACGACTACGGTGTTGACGACCCCTCCTTCTTGCCAGAGCAACCAGGCAAGCCCCCCCTTGATCACCAGATATCGCCTATTCTTCTCTATACTGCTTGCATTAGAGTAGTGTAGCATGTTACTGTTCGGTTACTCCTATTCTGTTGCATAGCCTGTCATTGTTGCTACAGTCGTTGATACCTTACCCGCAATCCTAAATGCTTAGTATAGGATGCTAGTTTACCATTAGTGGCCCTACATTCTTGTTAGTCTGCCTTGCTATACTATCGGGCCGTGATCACTTGGGAGGTGATCACGGGTATATACTATACATATATACATACTATACAAATGGTGACTAAAGTTGGGTTGGCTCGTTGAGTACCCGCAAGTGATTACGATGTGGGGGCTGAAAGGACATGTCGCTCCATCCCGGTAGAGGTGGGACTGGGTTCCCGACGGCCCCCGACTGTTACTTTGAGGCAGAGCGACATGGCAGGTTGAGACCGCCTAGGCGAGAGGTGGGCCTGGCCCTGGTCGGCGTTCGCGGTTACTTCATAATAACACGCTTAACGAGATCTTGGTATTTGATCTGAGTCTGGCCACTAGCCTATACGCACTAACCAACTACGCGGGAAATATATGGGCACTCGACGTCGTGGTATCAGCCGAAGCCTTCGTGACGTCAGCGACTGAGCGGCGCGCGCCGATTTGGATTGTAAGCCTGCTCTAGTATTAAGGGGGCTAGTTCTGCTTTCGGCCGCCCTCGTAACGTGCAGGTGTGCAATGGGCGATGGGCCCAGACCCCTGCGCGCATAGGATTTAGACCGACATGCTGACCTAACTGTTGTGCCTAGGTGGGTCTGCGACGTGTTGATCTTCCGAGGCTGGGCATGACCCAGGAAAGTTTGTCCGGCCAAATGGGATCGAGCATGTTGGGTTATGTGGTGCACCCCTGCAGGGAAGTTTATCTATTCGAATAGCCGTGTCCCTCGGTAAAAGGACGACCCAGAGTTGTACCTTGACCTTATGACAACTAGAACCAGATACTTAATAAAACACACCCAGACAAGTTCCACAGACAACCCGGTGATCACTTTTTCATAGGGCGACGAGGGGAGGATCACTGGGTAGGATTATGCTATGCGATGCTACTTGGAGGACTTCAATCTACTCTCTTCTACATGCTGCAAGATGGAGGTGGCCAGAAGTGTAGTCTTCGACAGGATTAGCTATCCCCCTCTTATTCTGGCATTCTGCAGTTCAGTCCACCGATATGGCCCTTTACACATATACCCATGCATATGTAGTGTAGCTCCTTGCTTGCGAGTACTTTGGATGAGTACTCACGGTTGCTTTTCTCCCTCTTTTCCCCCTTTCCCTTCTACCTGGTTGTCGCAACCATATGCTGGAGCCCTGGAGCCAGACGCCACCATCGACGATGATTCCTACTACACTGGAGGTGCCTACTACTACGTGCAGGCCGCTGACGACGACCAGGAGTAGTTTAGGAGGATCCCAGGCAGGAGGCTTGCGCCTCTTTCGATCTGTATCCCAGTTTGTGCTAGCCTTCTTAAGGCAAACTTGTTTAACTAATGTTTTACTCAGATATTGTTGCTTCCGCTTACTCGTTTGTGTTGAGCACTTGTATTCAAACCCTCAAGGCCCCTGGCTTGTAATATGATGCTTGTATGACTTATTTTATTTTAGAGTTGTGTTGTGATATCTTCTCGTGAGTTCCTGATCTTGATCGTACACGTTTGCATGCATGATTAGTGTACGATTGAATCGGGGGCGTCACAGTAGCGACAGTGCCCGACCTGGTCCTTGCGGGCCGGCGACCGGACTTTGGCATTCCTGGGCGTTCTTGCCGCCGGTTTGCACTGCCACAGTTGCCGCCAACATCTACCGTGGTGACAGGGTCCTTCGGTTGTCTCCTGTGCGTCGAATAAATATGGAGCATGGACGGCGACTGTCTGCGGCCATGTGGATGGTGTGGCGGCCGGATTTGATATCGGGTTGCCATGGCTTGGCTTTCTCTATGGTCAACCTGGCCGTAGTCACCCTGATTCAAATCTGGACGGCTTAGACACTTGGTGGTAGTGATTCAGATTCGGTCGCCCGGGTGGTGGTGGTGGCTGCAGACTGTGTTGGAGAGACCTCCTGCGACTCCACGATGGTGGTGGTCATCGAAATTTCTTCGGAAGGGTTCATCTCTCCTGATCCGATGGTTAACTTTCGGCGGTGAGATGTAAATCATGGATGACGGCTTGACACGGAGGAATGATTGTGCAGTGGCGGTGGTCGCACATCACATGTAGCTACCTGGATCACGGAAAAGTGGTGGAGACAGTACATGAGTGACTTTGATGGTGGTGCTACTCGACCACCCGGTCTCGAAGTCCATAGTGAAAATCTAGGTCTGACCAAGTTGGTTATACCTGCCTATAATAATATTTTCTCCGACATTATCTTGTTAAAGGATTGCTCGGATATGCTTGAACTAGTTCTTCATGGTGAAAAACTAGATTCTGGCTTTAGTGGTTGGATCCGGTGATGGTTGTGTTTGAGCATCGTTCCCTTTTTGAGGACTTTGCTATTTTTAGAACCTCGTCATCCATGTGGTATGAGGAGATGGTTGGTGCAAATATGGTTATTTTCGCATCGATGACGGGTCTTATATTACTTTGCTAGCTTTTTTTTTCACGAATACGCGAAACTTACTATCTTTTGATTGTAGAAGGAAACGAAATGAGTACATAAGAGGGTTCAACACATAGCACGAATAGAAACAAGCATGTGCATGACCCGTGGAGCAGAGAGACAAATGATGCTAAGCCCGAATAGAAGAAAAACCACATCTAAACCCACTAAGCCTAAAACTAGAGGGGCCATCTGAACCGGCATGACATCGATCATATCCAAAGCCAACATCACGTGATGCCGCCATCTGATATGAAAAACTGGACCAATGGTATGTGAGGGAGTCCCGGACTAGGGGGTGTCCGGATAGCCAAACTATCATTATCGGCCGGACTCCAAGACTATGAAGATACAAGATTGAAGACTTCGTCCCGTGTCCGGATGGGACTTTCCTTGGCGTGGAAGGCAAGCTTGGTGATACGGATATGTAGATTTCCTACCATTGTAACTGACTCTGTGTAACCCTAGCCCTCTCCGGTGTCTATATAAACCGGATGGCTTTAGTCCGTAGGACGAACAACAATCATACCATAGGCTAGCTTCTAGGGTTTAGCCTCCTTGATCTCATGGTAGATCTACTCTTGTAACACACATCATCAATATTAATCAAGCAGGACATAGGGTTTTACCTCCATCAAGAGGGCCCGAAGCTGGGTAAAACATCGTGTCCCTTGTCTCCTGTTACCATCCGTCTAGACGCACAGTTCGGGACCCCCTACCCGAGATCCGCCGGTTTTGACATCGACATTGGTACTTTCATTGAGAGTTCCTCTGTGTCGTCACAAATAGGCTCGATGGCTTCTTCAATCATCATCAACGATGCAGTCCAGGGTGAGACCTTCCTCCCCAGACAGATCTTCGTATTCAGCGGATTTGCACTGCGGGCCAATTCGCTTGGCCATCTAGAGCAGATAGAAAGTTACGCCCCTGGCCGTCAGGTCAGATTTGGAAGTTTGAACTTCACGGCGGACATCCGCAGGGACTTGATCCTCGATGGATTCGAGCCACAGCCGAGCGTGCCGCACTGTCACGGCAAGCATGATTTCGCTGTGTAGCCGGACAGTACCCTAGAAGCCGCACTTGAGCCCGCTCCGATCTTCAATTCGGAGCTGGCTGCGCAGGTCGAGGACGGATGGCTAGACACCACCTCGGGGGCTGCAACCTCTATGGCGATAGAGCCGAACACTGACTTTGTCCCTCATGAAGCTCGTGACTCCGAGGAGCCGGACTCCTTGCCGGACTCCGAACCTCCTGCGCCCCCTCCGATCGAATCCGATTGGGCGCCGATCATGGAGTTCACCCTCGTCTATGAAGGGAAATGTAATTTGGAGTGTCTAAACACGTCTCTTATCACCCTCGTTCCGAAGAAACTAAGCCCTGAATATGTTGGTGATTTTAGGCCAATATCATTGACCAATACTTGTTTAAAGTTCTTAACGAAGCTCTTGGCAAATCGTCTTCAAGGGGTGATCCTCAAATGTATACACCGAAACCAATATGGTTTTCTTCGGTGTCGATCCATCCAGGACTGTTTGGCATGGTGTTTTGAATACATACACCAATGCAAAGCTTCCAAAAGGCCTATCATTCTCCTGAAACTAAACTTCACAAAGGCGTTTGACACCATTGAGCATGAGTTGATACTTAGGATTTTGAAATGTAAGGGTTTTGATAACCGTTGGACTAGTTGGATTGACAGCATTCTATCGACAGGATCCTCTTCAGTCCTTCTGAATGGAGTGCCTGGTAATCATTTTGTCTGTCGTTCAGGTGTTCGTCAAGGTGATCCGCTATCTCCATTGCTCTTTGTGATCGCGGTGGATTTGCTCCAATCGGTTGTAAACGAGATGTGCTCCAGGAATATTCTCACATTGCCAATCCCAACTACCTCGATGGACTATCCGATCGTGCAATATGCTGATGATACGCTCATTGTTCTTCCAGCTGTTGATAGTCAGCTCATTGCTTTCAAACAAATGCTTGATGTCTTTGCCAAATCAACCGGCCTCAGGGTGAACTTCAGTAAGTCCTCTTTGATACCAATCAATATGACTGATGATGAAGGCACACGTGTTGCTGCATTGCTTGGATGTGATGTTGGTACTATGCCATTCACTTACCTCGGCCTACCAATGGGCACTTCCCGGCCAACAATTTATGATCTGTTGCCTTTGGTGGATCGTATTGAAAGATGATTATCTGCGTCTTCTTGTCTCTTGAATCAAGGCAGCCGGCTACAACTCTTACAGTCTGTACTAAGTTCTATGCCAATATATTTCTTGTGCACCCTTTCATTACCGCAGGGTATATTGAAGCAGATCGAGCGGATTATGCGGCAATGCTTGTGGAGAGGGAACTCGGATACGCCTCGGCAGTCTTTGGCGGCTTGGGATTTGGTATGTCGTCCTAAAACTTGTGGTGGTTTGGGAGTTTTGGACTTGGGCATTCAAAACGATGCCTTACTCATCAAGCACCTTTTCAAGTTCCTTAATAAGATGGACGTACCATGGGTATCTCTTATCTGGGACACTTATTACGCTTCTGTGCCCCCCAAGTCACGCAAAACTGCGGTTCTTTCTGGTGGAGAGATGTACTCAAGCTCTATGATAAGTTTTGTAACTTGGCTGTTCCACAAGTACGATCGGGGGATACAGTGATTTTCTGGCTTGACCGTTGGCAATTTAACAACACAACGGTTAACATGCGGCTTCAATTTCCAAGACTCCACTCCTTTGTCATTGATGACACTCTAACAGTCAAGGATATTTTGGAGTTACCCGAACCATCTGACAACCTTCATCTACCATTGTCTGTTGAGGCCTTTGAGGAGTTCAATCAACTTCAGGTATTCCTTAATATGGTTCAACTTCAAGAAGGGGTTAAAGATGTCTGGAAATGGCCTTCCAAGACTGGTGACTATCAGTCCAAGATATACTACTTGTCATGCTTTTCGGACAATGTGGTTGACCCCATCTTTAAGTGGATTTGGAAATGCTCTTGTACTCTGAAGTTTAAGGTTTTTGGTTCGCTCCTTCTGATGGATCGTCTAAACACTAGAGACATGATGCAGCGACGACACTGGATCATACAGGATGACACTTGTGTTCTATGCCATTTGGCATCACATGAGGACATAGCACACCTATTCTTCGCCTGCAATTTTAGCCAACGTATCTGGAATTATCTGGGTATTTCATGGAATCCACAGCCAGACCAGACCACTTTTGACATGGCTTCTGATGCTAGGAGAGATTTTGGGCATCCTTTTTTCCCTGAGGTAGTATTCACTGCCACTTGGAATATTTGGATACAAAGGAATGGGAAGATCTTCAAGAATGAAACACCTTCTTTCAGGGCATGGAGGAGGAATTTTTTGCAGGACATCTCTCTTTTAGCTCATAGAATCAAATGTAAATATAGGAATAGTTTAACCTCTTGGATAGCTTCCTTACCCTAATCACTTATTTTGTAAGTATTACTCTCTCCTCCTCTCTCTTAACTTTGTAACTTTGTACTACTTTGCTTTGAGTTTTAATAAAAGACTGTGAGGCTGTTGCCTTGCAGTACATAGTCAATGGAGTTCACCGCGGCGGACATCTTTCAACACTCACCTTTTGGCGACATCTTGAGTTCGCTAAAGTATCTCTTGTTATCAGGAGAGTCCTGGCCGGACTGCGGCCAGGACGGTTGGGATGCGGACGACGAAGAAATTCAAAGCCCACCCACCACCCACTTGGTAGCCACTGTCGATGATCTCACCGACATGCTAGACTACGACTCCAAAGACATCGACGGTATGGACGACGATGCCGGAGACGACCAAGAACCAGCGCCTACTGGGAACTGGAAAGCCACCTCATCATATGACATATACATGGTGGATACCCCAAAGGATGGGAATGGCGAAGGGGCAGCGGAGGATGACCCCTCCAAGAAACAGCCCAAGCGCCGGCGTCAGCGGCGCCGCTCTAAATCCCGCCACAGCAAGAACGAAGATTCCGGCACCGGAGATAATAATACACCGGACAGTGCCGAAGACAACCCACTCCAGCAAGATCCAGCGTAGGAGGACGGAGACGCCAACCCTCATGAGAGAGCGGCAGAAGAAGAGGTAGAGGATTACATGCCTCCCTCCGGAGATGAGGCAAGCCTCGACGATGATGAATTCGTCGTGCCTGAGGATCCCGTCGAACAAGAGCGTTTTAAACGCAGGCTTATGGCCACGACGAACAACCTCAAGAAAAAGCAGCAACAGCTTAGAGCTGATCAAGATCTGCTAGCCGACAGATGGACTAAAGTCCTCGCGGCCGAAGAGCATGAGCTCGAACGCCCCTCCAAAAGCTACCCTAAACGCAAGCTGCTCCCCCGATTAGAGGAGGAGGCATATGAACCCGCATCACCAGGAGACAATACGGCTGACCGACCACCCCGTGGTCGCGATAGAGAGGCCTCTAGGCCCTTCACTAAACCCGTACCCCGGCATCGCTCAAAAAGCACAAGGCCACAGGGGAACGCTCCGGACTTGCGAGATACATTGGAGGATAGGGCAAGGCAATCAAGATCGATCTATGGATCGCGTGGGCGCCCCATGATACATGACGACAACCGTCGCGGCAGACACAGTAAGTCCGGCCGGGCCGAACAAAATAGACAAAGCCCTTTTGAGCTCCGTCGTGATATCGCCCAGTACAGAGGCGCCGCACACTCACTATGCTTCACAGACAAAGTAATGGATCATCAAATCCCCGAAGGGTTTAAACCCGTGAATATTGAATCTTACGATGGCACAACAGACCCAGCGGTTTGGATCGAAGACTATCTCCTTCACATCCACATGGCCCGCGGTGACGATCTTTACGCCATCAAATATCTCCCCCTCAAGCTTAAAGGACGAGCCCGACATTGGCTTAACATCTTGCCAGCATAGTCAATTGGGAGTTGGGAAGACCTGGAAGCCGCATTCCTCGATAACTTCCAAGGCACGTATGTGCGACCACCAGACACTGATGACCTAAGCCACATAATTCAGCAGCCAGACGAATCGGCCAGACAATTCTGGACATGGTTCTTAACCAAGAAAAACCAAATCGTTGACTGTCCGGATGCGGAGGCCCTTGCAGCCTTCAAGCATAATATCCGCGACGAGTGGCATGGCCAGCACCTGGGACAGGAAAAGCCGAAATCCATGGCAGCCCTCACATCACTCATGACCCGCTTCTGCGCGGGTGAGGACAGCTGGCTAGCACGCAGCAACAACCTCAGCAAAAGTTCTGGCAGTCCGGATATCAAGGACCGTAATGGCAGGTCGCGTGGTAACAAAAACAAACGCCGCATTAACGGCGACAATAGTGAGGATATGGCAGTCAATGCCGGATTCAGAGGCTCTAAACCCGGTCAGCGGAAAAAGCCATTCAAAAGAACTACCCCGGGTCCGTCCAATTTGGACCGAATACTCGACCGCTTGTGCCAGATACACGGCACCCCTGAAAAGCCAGTTAATCACACCAGCAGGGACTGTTCGGTATTCAAACAGGCAGGTAAGTTAATTGCCGAAAACAATGACAAGGGGCTGCACAGCGATGACGAGGAAAAGACCTGACCGCCGAACAATAGAGGACAGAAGGGTTTCCCCCCACAGGTGCGAACAGTGAGCATGATCTACGCAACGCACATACCCAATAGGGAGCGGAAGCGTGCACTAAGGGACGTATACGCGATGGAGCCAGTTGCCCCGAAGTTCAATCCATGGTCCTCCTACCTGATCACTTTTGACCGGAGGGACCACCCCACTAGCATCCGCCATGGCGGATTCGCCGCATTGGTCCTAGACCCAATCGTTGATGGATTTCACCTCACCAGAGTCCTGATGGACGGCGGCAGCAGCCTGAACCTGCTTTATCAGGACACAGTGTGCAAAATGGGCATAGACCCCTCAAGGATCAAACCTACCAAGACGACCTTTAAAGGCGTCATACCAGGTGTAGAAGCCAATTGTACAGGCTCAGTTACACTGGAAGTGGTCTTCGGATCCCCGGATAACTTCCGAAGCGAGGAGTTAATCTTCGACATAGTTCCGTTCCGCAGCGGCTATCATGCTCTGCTTGGACGTACCGCGTTTGCAAAGTTCAACGCGGTGCCGCACTACGCATACCTCAAGCTCAAGATGCCAGGCCCTCGAGGGTTCATCACGGTCAACGGAAACACTGAACGCTCTCTCCGAACGGAGGAACATACAGCGGCTCTCGCGGCAGAAGTACAGTGTAGCCTCTTAAGGCAATTCTCGAGTCCGGCCGTTAAGAGACCGGACACGGCTAAACGCGCCCGGAGTAATATACAACAAGACCACCTGGCACATTCCGAGCACGCGTAGCAGTGCGGCCCCAACCCCAGCCCCTGTAAAACGTCAAGACAGATCCTTCGCGCACACCATTATGCTCTGAAGATACCATGGGCATGGGGAGAGGGGTGCGACCACGATAGGCCCAGACTGCGGCTCAACCACACCAGGGGCTCTCAAGTGTGTCGTTCTTTTTTTCTTTTTCTTTTTTTACTCACAGGACTCCGTTCATCAGAGGCCCTGTCCGGCAGCAGACCTGCCGAACTCATGATGCAACATCCAGGGAAGGATAAAGGCTACAACGAATATCCAGGTGGTCTCCATTATGAGCATTTAATCCGTTTTACACACCATTCCGTAGCCTACCCCTGGAGGGGGACATGTTTAACAGTCCCATCCCTTGCTTATCGCACCATTTGTATCGTTCTGCACTTACATCCGTTTTTCTTGAATAAGTAATGCATCACCTTTTTGCTTCCAATTGCATTTCTCTTTTATACATATGTTCATTTGTGACATTACGCATCCGTACGTTTTTGGTACAGCTAAATACACCAGGGGCTTATGTTTCCCGCATCATGGTGTGATAAGTCCGAACACTTTCACAAGTGCGGCACCCCGAACTTATAGCATTATATGCATTAGCTCCGAATCATGTCTTGGGTCAATAGTTGGGTTTCCCGGCTCCCATGTTTTGGTACCTTACGTTCCGTTGTATCGGCTAAGGTAGCACTGGGAGAACCACTGCGATTGCGCTCCAGTTGAGCTGGGTTAACGCCTCAGTGGAGAAAGCTAAAACTGACCGTCATGATGAGGTGAGAACTGGTCGCTGTTCGAGAGGTTTTTTGCGAGTCCCTAAAGACTTATGCCGCTTAGAGCGAGGAGCCGGTTTTTGTCCGGCCCAGGCGTGGATAGCGTCCCAAATTCGGCCTTCCGAAGACTAGGGGCTTCGCCGAAATTTAAAATTATAGAATTCTATGGCTAAGTGAGAGTGTTCAAGCATTATAAGTCCAGTTGCCTTCTTCGTTGTGTTGAGCGCCTCCCTAGATGGACCCAAATATGGGAACAAGAGTGCTCAAATTTATCCCGAACACCCCAGCACTCGTGGCATGGGGTTGAAGCCGACGACTTGCCATCTCTCAGATTTGATAAACAACCGCACAGAAGGTAATATTTTAAATTAAAATGCATTGCTTCGCGCAAATGAACTAAGTTTTCAGCGCACAGGATAACAAAGTGCGAGTCTACTCAAATATTACATCTTTGGAGCACTCACCCGCAATAATGCGGGCGCCCTTCAGCACACTCTTATAATACATCTCGGGCGTGCGATGCTCCTTGCTTCTGGGCATCCATCTTGCCCCAGTGCACCTTTGCGCGGGCAAGGGCCTGACGGGCACCCTCAATACAGGAGGAGTGCTTGATGACTTCAACCCACGGGCACGCATCCACCAGCCGCCGCACCAGGCCGAAGTAGCTCCCAGGCATGGCCTCCTTAGGCCACAGCCGAACTATGAGGCTCTTCATGGCCTGTTCGGCCGCCTTGTGGAGCTCGACCAGCTGCTTCAGCTGGTCACTAAGGGGCACCGGATGTCCGGCCTCAACATACTGAGACCAGAAGACCTTCTCCGTCGAGCTCCCCTCCTCGGCCCGGTAGAACGCGGCAGCATCGGACACGCTGCGAGGAAGATCTGCGAACGCTCCTGGAGAGCTCCGAATTCGGGTAAGCAACAGGTAATTAACACTCACATGCTTACTTTGCATGAAAAATGCCTTACCTGCTGCTATTTTCTTTGACGCCTCGATTTCCTGGAGGCCCTTGTAGGCTTCGGCCTTAGCGGCTTTGGCACTCTCAAGAGCCGTTGCAAGCTCAGATTCTCGAGTCTTCGAGTCACGCCCCAGGCCCTCATGTTTCTGCACGAGATCCTGGAGCTCTTGCTGTACCTCCGCCACCCGCACCTCCTGCTTCTCTCGCTCGGTGCCCTCCACGGCCGCATTGCGTTCGGCCACAGCCACCGCCTCTTTCAGGGTCACCACCTCGTTAGTGGCCCCTGCAATACCCACGTTATCCTTGTCATTCTTTTTGCAACCAAAATCCTTTTCTGCAAGGTACAATTTTAATAAGATGTTACTCACCTTCCTTGTCCTCGAGCTGCTTCTTGGCACGGTCGAGCTCGTTCTCGGACCGCTCGAGGTTTTCCTTCAAAGTATTGACCTCCGCAGTCAGTGCGGCAGAGGTCAGCAGCGCAGCCTACAATCCCATATCGACATATTTTTTATGACTCCTGCGTATATCTTCTTAGATCCTCAGTCCGGCTTTTCTTTTCGAACACCGAACCGAGCATCAGGGGCTACTGTCTATGCGGTACTATTTTACATATCTCAAAATTCTTACCTCAAAGTCTGTTAGAAGGCTGCTGCAGGCTTCGGTCAGCCCGCTCTTGGCGAGCTTCACCTTCTGAATCACCACACTCATAACAGCGCGGTGTTCCTCTTCAATGGAGGCGCCATTGAGCGCCTCCAGCAAGTTATCCGGCGCCTCCGGTTGGACAGAGGCTGCCGGTGTCACGGTCTTGCCCTTCTTACGAAGGGGCCGCCCGCCGGACTCCGGAGCCACTATGGGATCCGGAGCCGAGTCCGGTGCAAAGTCCGGGAGGTTGTCCTGCAACACCTCCGGGGCCTCCTCCTCCTGGCGGGTCCCTTCTCGGGATCCCACCTCGGCATCGTCTGTGTCACGAGGGGTGGAGGAGGTCGGAAGAGAATCCATATCCGACGCACCTAAGGACCCGCTCGACGAAGCGGGAAGATCGTCCTTGAGCGGACTGCAGGGTTGTATGCGGCATTAGAAAGACAATATGTGGCAAAAAAGAAAAACCATGAAGTTCTTTGGGAGTCCGGATACTTACGATCTCGTCGGAGGCTTGGCCCTTGGAGGCCAGTCCTCATCGTCGTCACTGGCGTTGGCAGAGCAGTCCGGGGAAAGAGTTTTTCCCTTCATGGACCCTTCGGCCTCCCCGTAGGGGAAGCCTTCCTTTTCTTCCCTTCCCCCGCTGGGGGAGAGGCTTTCTTCTTCTCCTCCTCACCCTTGTGGGAGGAGTCGGCCTCGGAGTCATCGTCCGATAACACCTGAAAGCGGGAACTTTTCGAGTACCCGTGGCCTTCTTCTTGGCCTTCTTCTCCGGCACCACGTGGGGTGCCAGAGCCAGCAGCCCCGTCAAGCGGGCGCCCGCTAGGTCCTCTGGCAACGGGGCCGGACAGATAGTCTGTTCGGCCTTCTTCAGCCTGTCCTGTCAAAGGAAAGGGAGTTTAGATCCCGCATAGAGTCAAACTATGGAAAACAAGTGTCCCATAAAGGACAAAATCACTTACCTCGTGAGCTGGACACTTCAAGCTGAATCCGCGAATGCAGGAGCCTCGACGCCCTTGAACAGCACCTTCTAGACATCTTCGTACGTAGTGTCGAAGAGCCCGCTCAAAGTCTGGTGCTGCGCCGGATCGAACTCCCACATATTGAAGCCCCGTCGTTCGCACGGGAGAATCTGGCGGATGAGCATGACCTGGACCACGTTGACAAGCTTGAGCTTCTTGTCCACCAGCTTTTGGACGCAGGCTTGGAGTCCGGTCAGCTCCTCCGAATCACCCCAAGTCCGGCCGCTCTCTTTCCAGGAGGTGAGCCGTGTGGGGATGCCAGATCTGAGTTCGGGGGCCGCTGCCCATTCGGGGTCACGCGGCTCGGTGATATAGAACCACCCTGATTGCCACCCCTTGATGGTTTCCACAAAAGTGCCCTCAAGCCAAGTAACGTGGGACATCCTGCCCACCATGGCGCCTCCGCACTCCGCTTGGCCGCCCTTCACAACCTTCGGCTTGACACTGAAGGTCTTGAGCCACAAGCCGAAGTGGGGCTGGATGCAGAGGAAGGCTTCACACACGACGATAAACGCCGAGATGTTGAGGATGAAATTCGGGGCCAGATCATGGAAATCCAGGCCGTAGAAGAACATGAGCCTCCGGACAAAGGGATGGAGTGGGAAGCCCAGTCCGCAGAGGAAATGGGGAAGGAATACTACCCTCTCATGGGGCCTGGGGGTGGGGATTAGCTCTCCCTCGTCGGGGAGCCGGTGCGCGATGTCGCTGGACAAGTATCCGGCGCTGCGCAACTTCTAGATCTGCCCCTCCATGACGGAGGAGGCCATCCACTTGCCTCCTGCTCCGGACATATTTGGAGAAGGTAGAGGTGAGATGTGCGGACTTGGGCGCTGGAGCTCGAGTTCGCGGAGATGGATAAGCCAAGGAGGAAGAAGGCGCAGGTAAAAGGGTTGGATCTTTATCCCCTTATATGGGCGGACGGATACATGCGTCCCCACCGGCCTGATAAAACCTGCTTATCTCCCAAGCGCCGCAATCAATGGCGCGGTTGGGTTACCCACGTCCCTATTGATGGGAATCCCGGAATAAGGGGGACACGATCTCTACTTTGACAGGATGTGCCAAGGAAACTGCTTCGCTGAACGCGCTGAGGTGGTACAGTAAAACAATTCGAGTAAAGGCTTGGTAGTGGTGTGATGTCACGCCACCAAATACGTCAGCAGATTGAACTTGTGTAAATATTATTCCCTCTACAGTTGCACGTGGAATTTATTTTTGCAGAGCCGGACATTATCCTGGTGTTCAAAATCTTCTATGAATTATTCAGAGGAAGAACCCGCCTTGCAATGTCGAAGACAATATGAGCGCCGGACTCGTCGTCATTGAAGCCTGGTTCAGGGGCTACCGAGGGAGTCCCGGACTAGGGGGTGTCCGGATAGCCGAACTATCATTATCGGCCGGACTCCAAGACTATGAAGATACAAGATTGAAGACTTCGTCCCGTGTCCGGATGGGACTTTCCTTGCCGTGGAAGGCAAGCTTGGCGATACGGATATGTAGATTTCATACCATTGTAACCGACTCTGTGTAACCCTAGTGTCACATCCCTAGCTTCTGGTGCTGCCTGGTGTTTGCATCATGTTTAAATTCTGAAATTTGAACTGAGGGAATTTTGGAAGCCTCAAAAACTTAAATAAAAGAGGGGCAAAGAACCCTGGAAAATGCATTCAATGTTTTCAAAATGGCCTTAAATAATGTTGGTTATATTTTGGCAAGGGTTTTGCACCAAACCAAAAATAATGAACATTTTTGAGGAATATTTTGAGCACTGAATTTAAATCATTACTTTATTTGCATTTGGAACTATATTCCTAACTTATATAGACTATATTTCCAAATACCCTGAAACATTTTTATGTGCTTTTGGAAAAGTCCATTAAGCAGCATAAATATTTCAGAGGAGTTTTTGGCATTGTTTGAATTATTTTTAAATTCAAAACAGTGGCAAAAGAATTAAATAAAAATAAAACAAACAGAAATAAGAGAGAAAGACAGAAACCTCACCTGGGCTTATGTTTGTAGCAGAACCAGCTCATGTTTTGGAGCTTACTATCGTAGTTCATTTCCCGAGAATCTCGCAACGTCATCTCGTCGATTTGTGTTGCAAACTTCCATTTTTCTTCCTAGACTCGATGAGTCTGGAATATCCTGACACCAACTAGATCTGAATCTCAGGCAGATATGATGGTTGGAATATTTCCCAAGAATTATAATATTGGTCGCGCGATAACCGGTAAAGTGGATGTCGTGGCCAACACACCCAGCCGGAAGACCTGTTATTATAATATCTTGATTGATGAAGTTGGCCACCTCCCCATAGGGATTTCGTAGGGTTTACTCCCTAGTTGCCCCTATGGATTTTTGTGTTCCCGAAGTCCGACCTTTTACTTGATGTTTTAGATATCAAACCATATCTATGAATGGGTTACACTAGCACATCAAGGAGAACATTAGAAGCGGAGTGCTAAATGTCTCTCGGTCGATCATCCAGATTTTATTCCCTTGGCCCCGCTAAGATGAAATCTGAGAAGTGTTATCTTCCTTTGCATCTGCATCATCCATCATCATTCATCGTGGTAGCAAGTTGTGTTGCCAGGATCCTTGACACGGATATTGGTAAAACCTTGATGAATGTGGAAATGCTCAAGTTCTTGAGAGCACGCACAAGCGCTACGTGTTATCATCGGCACTAACTGGGTTTGCTCTCAGTTTCCTCGGCAATGCTATGACCTATTCAAACAGTGAATTCACTCTCTATTGTTGGGTTCTTCCCCAGTTACCAGAACCATTCCCAGCATTTGCATTCTGTTCCCAGCTTGCACCGCCATTGTGCCATTCTACCATGGGTCTCTTCCATTTCCGGTGATAAGCAAATTCATCCATTACATTGTCTTCAACAAGGTAATCCACATCATCCAAGTCCGAGTATGCCATTCTACCGACCCCCGCCAATCGATTGCTGTGATTTGCCTTAGGCTGATATAGAGAGTCTCAATGATCTCTATATCAAAGGTAATTCTTTTTGCCACTTAAGATAATAATCTACGAATCACCCTCCTCCAGGATGTTTCGTCGAGGTATCATGGCAATTCAACTCCTCGCTATGTTGACAACCGATCACCACATTCTTAAGTCTGGAATTGCTGTCTACCTAGTGAACCTCGTCACCTGCTCCACTCCGTCCCTCTAGAGGTATGCTTCGTCTCTCAGCTCGAGAGATGTTGCTATGTCACATTCCGGGAGTTAATCCTGAGTTGTTCGACCTTTGAGAAGACCGATCCTTCTAGAGTTTTCCTTTCTTCTTCTTGTCATGATTAGCTGGAGTTCTCAGAGCAAGACGACAAGACAAAGATGGTGTTCAAATCAACGTTCATTTGAAGTGCAACCTGGATCGTGAAGATTGTACTAGTTTGCGTTTCCCCTTCATCCTACCCTACGCTTGAATCTCGAGACGAGATTCTTGTTTAGTGGGGGTGAGTTGTCACATCCCTAGCTTCTGGTGCTGCCTGGTGTTTGCATCATGTTTAAATTCTGAAATTTGAACTGAGGGAATTTTGGAAGCCTCAAAAACTTAAATAAAAGAGGGGCAAAGAACCCTGGAAAATGCATTCAATGTTTTCAAAATGGCCTTAAATAATGTTGGTTATATTTTGGCAAGGGTTTTGCACCAAACCAAAAATAATGAACATTTTTGAGGAATATTTTGAGCACTGAATTTAAATCATTACTTTATTTGCATTTGGAACTATATTCCTAACTTATATAGACTATATTTCCAAATACCCTGAAACATTTTTATGTGCTTTTGGAAAAGTCCATTAAGCAGCATAAATATTTCAGAGGAGTTTTTGGCATTGTTTGAATTATTTTTAAATTCAAAACAGTGGCAAAAGAATTAAATAAAAATAAAACAAACAGAAATAAGAGAGAAAGACAGAAACCTCACCTGGGCTTTACCTGGCAGAAGAGGCCCAGCCCACCAGGGGCTGTGTGGTCTTCTTCCTCCTGCCAGGAGGACAGGCAGGTGCGTGGCGAGAGCGCTGGCGACGCCGTGGCCTCCTCCCTGCCTGCCTCACGCCCTCGAGGCCCTTCTAGTGCCACGGAGACAGCCACGCCCCCCCAGGCCTCTCACTCTCTCCCCGAGCTCCTCTCTTCCTCTGGCTCTCTCGCGCGCAGCCACCGAACACACCCGTCGCCGCCGACGAGCATCACCGCGGCCACCGTCCACCCCGTGCCTCTCCGATGAGTTCAGAGGAACCGCCATCGCCTTCTGCGTCTTCTACACCAACCCATTCGACCGTGGGAGCCCTGTAGCGTCTTCCCGGAGCTCGTCCCCAACCTTCGGCCGCCGGCGAACTTTCGAGGATTCGCGAGCTCCAGCCCCTCCCCGGCCTCGTCGTTGCCTCTACCGGATCCGCTGTGAGCTCCTCTTCCATTTCCCCTCCTCCCCGCGCTCGTTCCCGCACGCTAGCCGCCCTTTTCACCGGGGCCGTGAGCTCCTCACCGCCGGCGATGACGCGGACAAGGCCAGAGCCACCGGAGCTAGCTACTGAGCACGGCAACGTGCTCCACACCTCACCAGGAACCTAACTCACACACCAGCTTCCCCTCCCGTGCCCCCTAACGCCAACCCCGACCTCGCCCGAACTCCGGCCGCCGCTAAAGCTCGTCGCCGACCACTCTCCGGCCACTCCCCGGCCGCGCCACCACCCTGGTTGGATGCGGACGAGCGTCCGCATCCCGTAGTCGTGCTCCGCGCGCCAAACGGCGCTCTGTAGGTCATTTCCGCAGCGCACCACCGCGTCGGGACTCGCCGGCGGCTAAACACCGGCGACCGTTGATATTTGACCGGCGTGGGTTGACCCACTGCCCGGTTTGACCCTCCCCTCTGACTCACTGACTAGTGGGCCCCGACCCCCCCCTAATCCTTTAATTAAGCAGATAACCCCTGTTAACTAACTGTGACGCTGACATATGGGTCCCACAGGTCAGTTTGACCTGGACGGCGCCCGTTGACCTGCTGAGGTCAGCATGAGGTCATGCTGACGCAATAATTCCTTTCTGGAATTAAAATAAATTAGGAAATGATTTAAAAATTCCAGAAATTTGTATAAACTTCTAAAAATCATAGAAATTCAACCGTAGCTCCAAATTAAATAATTTATATATGAAAAATGATCAGAAAAATCCAATCTATCCATCTGTACCATTTTCATGCATGATAGAACAACTTATAGCTGCTGTTTAGCACAAATCAATTAAATGGCATTTAAATATCCACATATGGAGTTTGAATTGGAATCTTGGATTCATACCAACTTCATTTAATCTGGTTTTAGTTGCATTAGCCCAAAACACATTCATTTTGCCATGTCGTGATCATGCAACATATTGTGCATTGCATTGATTGTGTTCCCTTCCGTGTTGCCGGTATTTGTCCCCTCTCGATAGACGTGATACCGATGATGTGATCGTTGACACTGATGAAGACTCAATGTTATCTTCAGAAGTGCCAGGCAAGCAAAACCCCCTTGTTCATTCCGATAAAATCCCACTCTCTCGCTCCTGCTCTCTTTTACTGCATTAGGACAACAACGACATATTTGTTACTTGCTGCGGTAGCTGAACCCCTTTATCCTTTGCATGACCTGTCATTGCCACAGTAAATAGATGAAACCCACTAGCATGAGTAGGAGTTGCTTGAGCCCTGATGTGCCTACTCATTTATGTCTGTTGTCATGCCTGCTACTTCTTAGAGTTGAGTCAGGTCTGATTCATCGGGGATGAATCAGAGGCGTGTGAACCTGTCCTACTGTGTGTGAGCTAAGTGTGTGAATACGATTTGGTAAAGGTAGCGGTGAGAGGCCATGTAGGAGTACATGGTGGGTTGTCTCATTGCAGCCGTCCTCAGGAACTGAGTTCTGTGTTTGTGATCCATGATTCAGCTACTACCACGCATTGGGCCCGAAACCAATGGACCCTCTCGGCTTCTTGATCACCCTTGTCCTCTGTCCAGGAGTTGCAAGTAGTTTCTTGTGTTGTAGTATGCTGGAGGCCGTGGGCAGCGCTGACCGTAGGGGTGGGCTGTGATGCGGTAGGCACGTGGCACGGTGTACCGAGCGCCCGTTTGGTGTCTCGGGAACCCTGTTCACATCGTTTGGGACTGTGAGCGAAACTCCGGCCGGATCTCCTCATGGATGGAACCCGAATAGGCGATAAACCTAGACTAGAGACTTGAGTGTTTAGGTAGGCCGTGGCCGACACCCACGTTGGGCTTCCGCTTGAAGGTTGCCGAGTACATGTCGTGTAAACGGCGGTAAGTGGTGAGAGCGTGTGTGAAGAAGTACACCCCTGCAGGGTTAACATCATCTATTCGAATAGCCGTGTCCGCGGTAAAGGACTTCTGGGTTGCTTATATCAGTTCATAGACAAGTGAAAGTGGATACTCTAAAATACGCAAGATAAGCGTGAGTGCTATGGATGGCGTTCTCGTAGGGAGACGAGAGCGGATCCATAGTGGTGTATTGATATGGTGAATATGTGGACTCGTGTGCGCCACCTCAAAAGAGTTACTTGCAGTCATAGTTCAGGATGGCCACCGAGTCAGAGCTGGCTTGCTGCAGTTAAACCCCACCATCCCTTTGTTGATAATGATGCATATGTAGATAGTTCTGATGTAAGTCTTGCTGGGTACATTTGTACTCACGTTTGCCTATTATGTTTTTGCAGAGAGACTTCAGTCTCACTAGTATTTCCGCGTGGTCTTCGACGTTTAGCTTGTTACCTCAGCTACGATCTTGTGCCTCGGCAGGATCTGATAGATAGTCAGGCTTTTCAGCCTTTTTCATTTATAGATGTCTGTACTCAGACATGATAGCTTCCGCTTGTGCTTTGACTTGTATGCTCTGAATGTTGGGTCGTGAGACCCCTGTTTGTAATATCTCGCTCCTCGGAGCCTATTGATAAATACCTGAGTTATAGAGTCATGTTGTGATGCCATGTTGTATTTGCACATACCGAGCATATTGTGTGTATGTTATTGAAATGCTTGGTATGTGTGGGATCTGACCATCTAGTTGTTTATCCTTAGTAGCCTCTCTTACCGGCAAATGTCTCCTAGTGTTTCACTGAGCCATGGTAGCTTGCTACTGCTCCGGAACACTTAGGCTGGCCGGCATGTGTCCTTCTTCGTTCCTGTGTCTGTCCCTTCGGGGAAATGTCACGCGACGAATACCGGAGTCCTGTTAGCCCGCTACAGCCCGGTTCACCGGAGTCCTGCTAGCCCAGTGCTACAGCCTGGATTCACTCGCTGATGACCGACACGTTCGATGCTGGGTCATGGATGCCTGTCCCTGTAAGTCTGTGCCACTTTGGGTTTACGACTAGCCATGTCAGCCCGGGCTCCTTATCATATGGATGCTAGCGACACTATCATATACATGTGCCAAAAGGCGCAAACGGTCCCGGGCAAAGGTAAGGCGACACCCGTGGAAATACCGTGCGTGAGGCCGCAAAGTGATATGAGGTGTTACATGCTAGATCGATGTGGCATTGAGTCGGGGTCCTGACAGCGTTGGTATCAGAGCTTGACTGCCTGTAGGATTACCAAGCCAAACTGGTCGAAGTTGAGTCTAGAAATTCTTAGTTATATAAGGGAATTGATTGTGGGATGGAACGTAAGGCTCTTTTTACTCCTTATACCTCATGGCCTTCTGATCTGAGTCATCATCTTCTCCTCTACGGGATTAAGAACTAGGCTTTCTCTTCTTTGTATCAGGATCACGTGTTACTAATCCGTAGACTTATAAATTGTTGGACGTAAGCCTCTGTTCAGTTCCTATTACCTCTGTATGTTAACTGTTGATCTTGAAACCTTGATATTGTGCTTCTGGGTGGTTATGCCACCATTTTTGTGAATGTCTCAAATCCTTTCTGAGCATTTACAGCCGTTATGCTGTCCGAGTCATCCCAGGTTTCTAAATAATCTGATGCATTTGCAAAATCCCTCCCTCTGGTTTCGATGTTCCTTTATGCCAGCTCAATCACACTAATTGTTGAGTTGATGAATTCTATTGCCTTGACATATATGTTGGAGTTACTATTATGACCCTAGGTATTCAGGGAGTCACCTAGTAATCTAGCAACGTTTTGTGTTTCCAGTGTGAAGATTCTGGCCAACATTCTCGTAAGCATCCCGTGATGACACTTAGTTAGTAGGCATTTCACTTCAGGGTTTTGAACCCGAGATTCACTCTACTTACCTCATGTTGATAGTGTTTGCTAAGTTCCTTTAGGATATTAGTAACTTTGCGATAGTCCTCGAGGTTCGTGGTACATCCTTCTTCCAATTACCATGAACCATTCTTGGCAGGAGTTCTTCTGAACCAAAAGATGACAACAAGAGTGCTCTTGATGAGTTCTCCATTATATATTGTGACTCTGCCTGTTCTACCTTTCTGCGTGGGTTATCCGGAAGAAATATGTCGAACTCGTTCGACATGCTAATCCATGCATCCACAACTCAGAAAATTGTATGTTCCTTTGAGTTGTTCTCTTTAGTTGCATTCTGACCCTCGTCTATCAATTGATAGTCAAGAGTATGCGTGCGTTCGTTCATCGATGCCTATGACTCTTGTGGTCTGTCAAGCCATTCTATTCCGGAATGACTAGGAGAAACAAACTCCAGTACCTCTTCCATATCCAGGATTGGGTCAAAGAAGTTGTGCTCCGCAGATCAAAATGCCAATTCAGCTTTTGCTCTGTTCTACCTTGGAGTATTACCATCTTTATATCGGGATTGTTATAGGAATTGCACACCATCCTATAAACTCTTGGTACAGTGATACTTCTTGCCATCATTGTTCATTCCTCGGTTCCTGTGTTACTGTAACCAGAATGCTGACAAGTGAATCGTGGCGTGTGAAATCCATACTGCTAGCAACTCTGTTGCTTGGTAGTTAAATGGACGATAACCTCATTCTCAGCGTATTGATTATTGAATCGTCACCCTAAGACTGATCGTGCTATCTAGTTCTTATTTCGGTGCACCCTTCGATTGATGAGTTAGGATCTTGTCACGTCCTCACTCATTTGATCATATCGTCTTGCCCTCAAAAGCGAGATTGTTCTCGAGCTTAGTAACATACCGGTGGTTCGTGATTTTCTGAATGTCTTCTCGGAAGTATCACCAGGTCGTCACCTGACCGTTATGTTGAGCTCGTGATCAAGTTGGTTTCTTATGAACCACCTTCTCTCCAAGAATCGGTGTTAGATATCCCTGAGCTAGTTGGTTAAGCTAGACAACAACTTGGAGAGTTGGAAGATAAAAGCTTGTCTGATTTAGTCCGTTCCAAAGGGATATTCTTGTGTAGTGTGTGTTGAAGAAAGATGATATCTTCATCGATTGGTTCTTGTGATCAGTTGCTGGACCTATTGTCTTATCAATACTTTGATTTGAGTGTGGGCTATCGTCAAGTCAAATCAGTACCAACGATGCTCGTAATGTTGTCTTATTCATGGTTGATCCCTCGAGCATACACCATTACATCTTTGGTCTGACCAATGCTATCACCGTGTTCACTTAACTATGGAATTCCTTTTAAAAGGAAACCTAGATGAATTGTTGTTAAGCCCATTGACAACATCCTTATCTCCTCCATGATTTTGTTGAACATTAAGCTAGTGTTGGAAACTTTTGAAAGCATTTGTTCATGCTAGCTCATGAAGCATATGTTTAGATGAAGGTAGTGACTTCCTTAATTCATGTGCATCTGATGCAAGTTGCCGCCGTGGATTTGAGAAAGTCAATGTTGCTTTCTTTGGAATCATTCCAAATCAGTCATGCACACGTGCGAAGAATGCTGTGGTTTGAAGACTTGCAACCTTCAATCTATATGTATCCCTAGCACACCGAGCCACTGATTGATTTGTTCAAGGAGAAGGAGTTCCTTCATAAGAGCTAATCCGGACTTATGTAGGGATTTCGATATCCTCGTTGATGGTTCCCAACCAGAACTCGGTAGTGTTTTATTATAAGACTACTTTGTGGTCATGCTTGTCTGGAACAACGTGTTCACATGTTTGTAGCGGAACCAGCTCATGTTTTGGAGCTTACTATCGTAGTTCATTTCCCGAGAATCTCGCAACGTCATCTCGTCGATTTGTGTTGCAAACTTCCATTTTTCTTCCTAGACTCGATGAGTCTGGAATATCCTGACACCAACTAGATCTGAATCTCAGGCAGATATGATGGTTGGAATATTTCCCAAGAATTATAATATTGGTCGCGCGATAACCGGTAAAGTGGATGTCGTGGCCAACACACCCAGCCGGAAGACCTGTTATTATAATATCTTGATTGATGAAGTTGGCCACCTCCCCATAGGGATTTCGTAGGGTTTACTCCCTAGTTGCCCCTATGGATTTTTGTGTTCCCGAAGTCCGACCTTTTACTTGATGTTTTAGATATCAAACCATATCTATGAATGGGTTACACTAGCACATCAAGGAGAACATTAGAAGCGGAGTGCTAAATGTCTCTCGGTCGATCATCCAGATTTTATTCCCTTGGCCCCGCTAAGATGAAATCTGAGAAGTGTTATCTTCCTTTGCATCTGCATCATCCATCATCATTCATCGTGGTAGCAAGTTGTGTTGCCAGGATCCTTGACACGGATATTGGTAAAACCTTGATGAATGTGGAAATGCTCAAGTTCTTGAGAGCACGCACAAGCGCTACGTGTTATCATCGGCACTAACTGGGTTTGCTCTCAGTTTCCTCGGCAATGCTATGACCTATTCAAACAGTGAATTCACTCTCTATTGTTGGGTTCTTCCCCAGTTACCAGAACCATTCCCAGCATTTGCATTCTGTTCCCAGCTTGCACCGCCATTGTGCCATTCTACCATGGGTCTCTTCCATTTCCGGTGATAAGAAAATTCATCCATTACATTGTCTTCAACAAGGTAATCCACATCATCCAAGTCCGAGTATGCCATTCTACCGACCCCCGCCAATCGATTGCTGTGATTTGCCTTAGGCTGATATAGAGAGTCTCAATGATCTCTATATCAAAGGTAATTCTTTTTGCCACTTAAGATAATAATCTACGAATCACCCTCCTCCAGGATGTTTCGTCGAGGTATCATGGCAATTCAACTCCTCGCTATGTTGACAACCGATCACCACATTCTTAAGTCTGGAATTGCTGTCTACCTAGTGAACCTCGTCACCTGCTCCACTCCGTCCCTCTAGAGGTATGCTTCGTCTCTCAGCTCGAGAGATGTTGCTATGTCACATTCCGGGAGTTAATCCTGAGTTGTTCGACCTTTGAGAAGACCGATCCTTCTAGAGTTTTCCTTTCTTCTTCTTGTCATGATTAGCTGGAGTTCTCAGAGCAAGACGACAAGACAAAGATGGTGTTCAAATCAACGTTCATTTGAAGTGCAACCTGGATCGTGAAGATTGTACTAGTTTGCGTTTCCCCTTCATCCTACCCTACGCTTGAATCTCGAGACGAGATTCTTGTTTAGTGGGGGTGAGTTGTCACATCCCTAGCTTCTGGTGCTGCCTGGTGTTTGCATCATGTTTAAATTCTGAAATTTGAACTGAGGGAATTTTGGAAGCCTCAAAAACTTAAATAAAAGAGGGGCAAAGAACCCTGGAAAATGCATTCAATGTTTTCAAAATGGCCTTAAATAATGTTGGTTATATTTTGGCAAGGGTTTTGCACCAAACCAAAAATAATGAACATTTTTGAGGAATATTTTGAGCACTGAATTTAAATCATTACTTTATTTGCATTTGGAACTATATTCCTAACTTATATAGACTATATTTCCAAATACCCTGAAACATTTTTATGTGCTTTTGGAAAAGTCCATTAAGCAGCATAAATATTTCAGAGGAGTTTTTGGCATTGTTTGAATTATTTTTAAATTCAAAACAGTGGCAAAAGAATTAAATAAAAATAAAACAAACAGAAATAAGAGAGAAAGACAGAAACCTCACCTGGGCTTTACCTGGCAGAAGAGGCCCAGCCCACCAGGGGCTGTGTGGTCTTCTTCCTCCTGCCAGGAGGACAGGCAGGTGCGTGGCGAGAGCGCTGGCGACGCCGTGGCCTCCTCCCTGCCTGCCTCACGCCCTCGAGGCCCTTCTAGTGCCACGGAGACAGCCACGCCCCCCCAGGCCTCTCACTCTCTCCCCGAGCTCCTCTCTTCCTCTGGCTCTCTCGCGCGCAGCCACCGAACACACCCGTCGCCGCCGATGAGCATCACCGCGGCCACCGTCCACCCCGTGCCTCTCCGATGAGTTCAGAGGAACCGCCATCGCCTTCTGCGTCTTCTACACCAACCCATTCGACCGTGGGAGCCCTGTAGCGTCTTCCCGGAGCTCGTCCCCAACCTTCGGCCGCCGGCGAACTTTCGAGGATTCGCGAGCTCCAGCCCTCCCCGGCCTCGTCGTTGCCTCTACCGGATCCGCTGTGAGCTCCTCTTCCATTTCCCCTCCTCCCCGCGCTCGTTCCCGCACGCTAGCCGCCCTTTTCACCGGGGCCGTGAGCTCCTCACCGCCGGCGATGACGCGGACAAGGCCAGAGCCACCGGAGCTAGCTACCGAGCACGGCAACGTGCTCCACACCTCACCAGGAACCTAACTCACACACCAGCTTCCCCTCCCGTGCCCCCTAACGCCAACCCCGACCTCGCCCGAACTCCGGCCGCCGCTAAAGCTCGTCGCCGACCACTCTCCGGCCACTCCCCGGCCGCGCCACCACCCTGGTTGGATGCGGACGAGCGTCCGCATCCCGTAGTCGTGCTCCGCGCGCCAAACGGCGCTCTGTAGGTCATTTCCGCAGCGCACCACCGCGTCGGGACTCGCCGGCGGCTAAACACCGGCGACCGTTGATATTTGACCGGCGTGGGTTGACCCACTGCCCGGTTTGACCCTCCCCTCTGACTCACTGACTAGTGGGCCCCGACCCCCCCCTAATCCTTTAATTAAGCAGATAACCCCTGTTAACTAACTGTGACGCTGACATATGGGTCCCACAGGTCAGTTTGACCTGGACGGCGCCCGTTGACCTGCTGAGGTCAGCATGAGGTCATGCTGACGCAATAATTCCTTTCTGGAATTAAAATAAATTAGGAAATGATTTAAAAATTCTAGAAATTTGTATAAACTTCTAAAAATCATAGAAATTCAACCGTAGCTCCAAATTAAATAATTTATATATATGAAAAATGATCAGAAAAATCCAATCTATCCATCTGTACCATTTTCATGCATGATAGAACAACCTATAGCTGCTGTTTAGCACAAATCAATTAAATGGCATTTAAATATCCACATATGGAGTTTGAATTTGAATCTTGGATTCATACCAACTTCATTTAATCTGGTTTTAGTTGCATTAGCCCAAAACACATTCATTTTGCCATGTCGTGATCATGCAACATATTGTGCATTGCATTGATTGTGTTCCCTTCCGTGTTGCCGGTATTTGTCCCCTCTCGATAGACGTGATACCGATGATGTGATCGTTGACACTGATGAAGACTCAATGTTATCTTCAGAAGTGCCAGGCAAGCAAAACCCCCTTGTTCATTCCGATAAAATCCCACTCTCTCGCTCCTGCTCTCTTTTACTGCATTAGGACAACAACGACATATTTGTTACTTGCTGCGGTAGCTGAACCCCTTTATCCTTTGCATGACCTGTCATTGCCACAGTAAATAGATGAAACCCACTAGCATGAGTAGGAGTTGCTTGAGCCCTGATGTGCCTACTCATTTATGTCTGTTGTCATGCCTGCTACTTCTTAGAGTTGAGTCAGGTCTGATTCATCGGGGATGAATCAGAGGCGTGTGAACCTGTCCTACTGTGTGTGAGCTAAGTGTGTGAATACGATTTGGTAAAGGTAGCGGTGAGAGGCCATGTAGGAGTACATGGTGGGTTGTCTCATTGCAGCCGTCCTCAGGAACTGAGTTCTGTGTTTGTGATCCATGATTCAGCTACTACCACGGATTGGGCCCGAAACCAATGGACCCTCTCGGCTTCTTGATCACCCTTGTCCTCTGTCCAGGAGTTGCAAGTAGTTTCTGGTGTTGTAGTATGCTGGAGGCCGTGGGCAGCGCTGACCGTAGGGGTGGGCTGTGATGCGGTAGGCACGTGGCACGGTGTACCGGGCGCCCGTTTGGTGTCTCGGGAACCCTGTTCACATCGTTTGGGACTGTGAGCGAAACTCCGGCCGGATCTCCTCATGGATGGAACCCGAATAGGCGATAAACCTAGACTAGAGACTTGAGTGTTTAGGTAGGCCGTGGCCGACACCCACGTTGGGCTTCCGCTTGAAGGTTGCCGAGTACATGTCGTGTAAACGACGGTAAGTGGTGAGAGCGTGTGTGAAGAAGTACACCCCTGCAGGGTTAACATCATCTATTCGAATAGCCGTGTCCGCGGTAAAGGACTTCTGGGTTGCTTATATCAGTTCATAGACAAGTGAAAGTGGATACTCTAAAATACGCAAGATAAGCGTGAGTGCTATGGATGGCGTTCTCGTAGGGAGACGAGAGCGGATCCATAGTGGTGTATTGATATGGTGAATATGTGGACTCGTGTGCGCCACCTCAAAAGAGTTACTTGCAGTCGTAGTTCAGGATGGCCACCGAGTCAGAGCTGGCTTGCTGCAGTTAAACCCCACCATCCCTTTGTTGATAATGATGCATATGTAGATAGTTCTGATGTAAGTCTTGCTGGGTACATTTGTACTCACGTTTGCCTATTATGTTTTTGCAGAGAGACTTCAGTCTCACTAGTATTTCCGCGTGGTCTTCGACGTTTAGCTTGTTACCTCAGCTACGATCTTGTGCCTCGGCAGGATCTGATAGATAGTCAGGCTTTTCAGCCTTTTTCATTTATAGATGTCTGTACTCAGACATGATAGCTTCCGCTTGTGCTTTGACTTGTATGCTCTGAATGTTGGGTCGTGAGACCCCTGTTTGTAATATCTCGCTCCTCGGAGCCTATTGATAAATACCTGAGTTATAGAGTCATGTTGTGATGCCATGTTGTATTTGCACATACCGAGCATATTGTGTGTATGTTATTGAAATGCTTGGTATGTGTGGGATCTGACCATCTAGTTGTTTATCCTTAGTAGCCTCTCTTACCGGCAAATGTCTCCTAGTGTTTCACTGAGCCATGGTAGCTTGCTACTGCTCCGGAACACTTAGGCTGGCCGGCATGTGTCCTTCTTCGTTCCTGTGTCTGTCCCTTCGGGGAAATGTCACGCGATGAATACCGGAGTCCTGTTAGCCCGCTACAGCCCGGTTCACCGGAGTCCTGCTAGCCCAGTGCTACAACCTGGATTCACTCGCTGATGACCGACACGTTCGATGCTGGGTCATGGATGCCTGTCCCTGTAAGTCTGTGCCACTTTGGGTTTACGACTAGCCATGTCAGCCCGGGCTCCTTATCATATGGATGCTAGCGACACTATCATATACGTGTGCCAAAAGGCGCAAACGGTCCCGGGCAAAGGTAAGGCGACACCCGTGGAAATACCGTGCGTGAGGCCGCAAAGTGATATGAGGTGTTACATGCTAGATCGATGTGGCATTGAGTCGGGGTCCTGACACCTAGCCCTCTCCGGTGTCTATATAAACCAGATGGCTTTAGTCCCTAGGACGAACAACAATCATACCATAGGGTAGCTTCTAGGGTTTAGCCTCCTTGATCTCGTGGTAGATCTACTCTTGTAACACACATTATCAATATTAATCAAGCAGGACGTAGGGTTTTACCTCCATCAAGAGGGCCCGAACCTGGGTAAAACATCATGTCCCTTGTCTCCTGTTACCATCCGCCTAGACGCATAGTTCGGGACCCCCTACCCGAGATCCACCGGTTTTGACACCGACAGTATGCTAGTTGCGAGCGTGTTTTTGTGCATGTTGTTGTTGACTATGTGCATCCTATCTGCTACGTATATTGATTAATTAGGAAACATAGGATAGACTAGGAGTTATTCCAGCTTGTCTTGTACTCCAACTTAATCATGTACTCCCATATATATGCCCACGAGCCTCCAGTAATAAAACAACAAATCCACCAATCCCTCCCTATTCCCTCTAACATGGTATCATCTTAACCGATCCAAACCCTAGTCGCCACCGTTGCTTCTGCTCCACACCGCCCCCGGGGTGGCCAGTCTCCATGATCGCCGCCGGGGGTCGTGCAGCCCGTACCTAGGGTTCGTCTGCCGATCGTGTTGATCGGCTGCCCTAGAGAGTCTTTTTCCCGATCCGTTGATTGGGGTTTTCTCTCTCACCTATCGATTTATTGATGTTTCTTATTTTGTTTTCTCTATGATCGGTTTGCGTCTCCCGCCGCCATTTGTTATCTACGTCACGTCTCTACTTCAACATCAGATCTAAGATCAGTTGTTGCACGACACTCCGGCTTGACACATGGAGTGGCGTTCATCCGTGCTGATGCGGCGGCTCCTCGCACCATCCTACACTGGCTCATCATCCTAGGGTGTGTTTGGTTACATTGTTAATCGAGCCTGGCCCGGCGAGCCTGGCTCTAGTGAGCCGGTTTGAAGGGATGCAGGCAAAAACACCCCAGATGCACATAGTTTGGTTGCCTACATGTACCTTAGTTGCATGAGACAACCATTTTTGACCCAGCATTTGGTTGTCCGCATTGCATTAGGCGCACATATGACTTGGTGTTTGGTTGCAACCTGCATAAGGTGTTGTCATCACTTCTAACTAGTGCTGAGCTTACCACACACAATTTGAACATGTAGTGCTAGCTAGTTAAACAAATGACAGTTTGTCCTAACTACTGTCAAATGACATACCAAGTTATTAAGAGCCATTGGCTAAATAGAGGATAGTTCATCGGTGTCGCTGCTACCAGATCTTCCTGTTCATCTTCCTCTTCTTCTGCCTCTACTTCCACTTCTGCTGCTGCTGCTTCTTCTTCCTCTTCTTCAAATCCTGTACTGACCACTATTAAGCCACACTACCTCTGCCCACTCCAACCTTTTGTTCTTCCAAGCATCATTGTCAAATGCCTCCACACCATTACCAGAGCTAACAAAATCGTCAGGCTCAACCTCTTCCTCCTCAGGCACGTGTTCATCAAAAGCCCCACTGGAGGATCCAATTATGCAGACTGCAACAAGCAAGAACAAGCTTAACCTGAGTGGAGTATGGGTGGAATGGCTTCTGATCCAGGATCTTAAACCTATTCTTCAGAGCTCCAAATGCCCTCTCAACAGTTACTCTAAGGCTGGAGTGTTTGAGATTAAACAGCTCCTATGCAGTCCTAGGATAGTTCCTACCAGAGAACTTGTTGAGATGGTACCTGGTTTTCCTAAAGAGTGGAAGAATACCCGGTCGACATGCATAGCCAACATCTCAAAGGTAGAACTTTCCATCGGGGATGTTGATCCCATTAGGTTGACTCATGCTATCACTGAGAATGTTAACATCATGCGCTGACCCCTCCCAGCCAGCCATCACATATGTGAACTTCAGATCAAAGTCAACAGCAGCAAGCACATTCTGCCTTGTGTAGTGCTTCCTCCCCCTGTATGCTGCTGACTGTGACCTAGGAACTCTGGTAGTGACATGAGTACCATCTATTGCCCCAATGCAATCCCGAAAATGGCATCACAAGCATGTGTTAGTGCTCAACTTGAACAATACAAGCATACCAAGCCATGAAACATGTATATTGTCAATGCTCAACTTGAAGTATGGATACCATCTTGAGCTTCCGTGGATCTTGGGTGGAGTCTATCCAGATGGTCTCCTCATCATTTCTCCTCGCTCCCCAACATTAAAAAGCACATGCTTGAAGATACTAGAGATGGTCTCCATTGATCTCCTGAACATGTTGTGAATGACCCTGAACCTCTAGTTATGGCCAACAATATGGAGGAACATGGCCACTTGCTCTTCCACACTGGTGTTGTTGATGTTATCTTATAGCAGCCCCTGCTCCTAAAGGTCTCGACAAGCCTGGCAAATGGTGCTCTTTTCATTCGAAGCATCCACAGAGTCTCAACGTCATGCAGTTGTAGATGTAGTTCAGATTTTGGATCCTCTCCTGTTCTCGGACAAACATTGGACCATAGAAGATCAAAGGTCCCCCAGCACGACGAACAACTCTCTGGTGCATGAACATGACCCATGCCTGAATCACATTTATCAGTGCTGCTGCCTGAATTATCAGCCTCATCCGTGCGTCCATAACCTAGTCGACATCGACGGTTCATTTAGTGGGAAATCGATCCTACACCTCGCCTAATGGCCTAAGCACCGACCTAACAATGGGGGAAGGGGTGCTGCTTACCGGCATCAGAGACGAGGATGGCATAGGGGGAGCCATGGCACAGACAAGGTCGACCAGACGGTGGCCAACAGCAAGGGGAGCACCATCAGCCGCAAACACCGTAACTTGTTTTGCCGCCGCCGCCTCTAGCACAGATCTTAAATCACCGCCGCCACTGGTGGTGAGGCAGTAGGGAAGAAAGGGGGGTAGGGAAGAAAGTGGCTATGGGTGAGCGAGTAGAAAGGGGGTGAGGCTATATTTTGTTGGTGAACACAATAGTTTAAATTTTTTCCTACTATCACGCAAGATCTATATATGTGATGCATAGCAACGAGAGGGGAGAGTGTGTCCACGTACCCTTGTACACCGAAAGCGGAAGCGTTTAGTTAACGCGGTTGATGTAGTCGAATGTCTTTGCGATCACACCGATCCAAGCACCGAACATATGGCACCTCTGTGTTCAGCACACATTCAGCTCAGGGACGTCCCTCATACTCTTGATCCAGTTAAGGCCAAGGGAGAGTTTCATCAGCACGACGGCATGGTGACGGTGATGATGAAGTTACCGACGCAGGGATTTGCCTAAGCACTACAATGATATGACCAAGGTGTGTAACTGTAGAGGGGGCACCGCACATGGCTAAATAATGTCAACTTGTGTGTCTATGGGGTGCCCCCCTCCCTCGTATATAAAGGAGTGGAGGAGGGGGGAGGGCCGGCCCTCTATGGCGCTCCCTGGAGGAGTCCTACTCCCACCGGGAGTAGGATTCCCCCCTTCCCTAATTGGACTAGGAGAGAAGGAAGGGGGAGAGAGGGAGGAAGGAAAGGGGGGACGGCCCCCACCCAATTTGGATTGGGCTTGGGGGGGGGGGGTCTCCACTTGGCCGCCGCCTCCTCTCTCCCACTATGGCCCAATAAGGCCCATATACTCCCCAGGGGGTTCCGGAAACCTCCCGGTACTCCGGTATATGCCCGAACTCACCCGAACCATTCCGATGTCCAAACATAGGCTTCCAATATGTTGATCTTTATGTCTCCACCATTTAGAGACTCCTCGTCATGTCCGTGATCACATCCGGGACTCCGAACTACCTTCGGTACATCAAAACACATAAACTCATAATACCAATCATCATCGAACGTTAAGCGTGCGGACCCTACGGGTTCGAGAACTCTGTAGACATGACCGAGACACTTCTCTTGTCAATAACCAATAGCGGAACCTGGATGCTCATATTGGTTCCTACATGTTGGGTTCTATGGTAGGGTGCGTCGACTGCAAATTAAAATTTCCTACGCGTACGACAACCAAGAACATGCTACGGGAGATGGATCACAGTTCGTTACCACTAGACACGCATTGCCGTGCAGCGGAAGAAGAGTTGGAGCAGAGCGTCCGCATGGATCATCTCCTCCTCGTCCGATTTCCCTCGAACAGCCGGTCATCCTATCCCACATATAAGTTCGCCGGAGCGGCACAAGTGCACCGCCTCTAACGATATCCGTGCATGCAGGAGGAACACTGTGCGGCGGACTGCTAGGTCCAATCACACAGTCGGCGGCAAGTGGAGGTGGCTATTCGCAACACATGCAAACCCTAGTCGTAGCGCCGAAGCTATCAATGAGTGTGCCGCACCCCCACTTTATATAGGCGTCCGTCGCAGGCTCAACACTTGGGCCTTGCATGGACCCTAAAGCCCAAAGTCTACTCGGTCACATTCCTAGTCCAGTTCGGATCACATCCGACCAGTGTCCTACGAACCGACCTCATAGGTTCCTTCCCTTAAGCGCGCGACCCCTTAGGTTTAAGTCGGCTTGGTCACAGTTCGGATCACCTCCGACCTGCACGGTTGGTAGCGGCCTCTAGCAAGGCGTGCCGACCACCAAGTAGACTATGAAGCTGGTTAGGCGAACCTGTACAACGTGTCACACTTCTGTTCCCTTTGCCTCATGATATATGTTGTCGGGCTGAAGGCGAGACTGTCATCCTTGTGCTAGCCCGACCTCTTTCTTGTTCCAGTGATGCCGACCTCAATCCGGATTATCTCATAATCCTTGTCGCATGGCCATGCTTATCCGTGTCGGATCACACGAGGGGCCCAGAGTATATCTCTCCTGATCGGAGGGGCAAATCCCATCTTGCTCGACCATGTCTCGCAGCATGGGACTGGACATACCCGAAACCTACCTGTGTAACCACCTAGTCACGGAATAGCGTTTGGTCGGCCCAAAGCAAGTCTGTCAGCATCTCGAGTACATGCGTCAGCTTAGGTCTTAGGACATAGAACGTATGTTGTACTAGAGACTCACAGATGACATATCGCTGTGTCTCATAGTTGGGTCTGTCCGACTCGGACCTTATCTCGACTCGGATCCGACTACGTCGAATCCGACTAGACCTTTCCAAGTCCATATTATCCGGTTAGCATCCAATGTTCCATGGCTAGTGAGACCAAGCCATCGACCGTGTCATATGCTAGTCTAGTCGGCTGCGCGTCCACACAGCCCTTTCGACTAGGGACCTTTTAGGATAGTCATCATACAATGCATAGTCCCACAAACAAGTCACACACTTGCTGATACACATCATTGATAATGTCCAAGGACTATCGTTATTCATAAGCACATAGGAAATATCATCATACATGATTGCCTCTAGGGCATATCTCCAACAGTCTCCCACTTGCACTAGAGTCAATCAAATAGACATCGAATGCCCATAGCTCTAATGTGCCCCTCATTCTTGGGTTGTGGAAGCAGCTTAGTCAACGGTCTGCAACATTTGCATCCGTGTGAATCTTGCATAACTCTACATCACCATTCTTTACAATCTTTCATATCAGGTGATATTTCCGGTCTATGTGTCTGACCTTGTGGTGATTCCTCGGCTCCTTGATTTGTGCGATGGCACCAGAATTATCACAATAAAGGTCCAACGGTTTTACCGAAGCTGGGAAAATACCAAGATCATCCAGAAAATGCCGGATCCAAACACCTTCCTTTGCATCCTCACAAGCCGCAATGTATTCGGCTTCTGTGGTAGAATCGGCCACCGTATCCTACTTGGAACTCATCCAGTGCACTGCTCCTCCATTCAGGACGTACACGAATCCGGACTATGATCGACAATCAGCTCTATCGGTTTGGAAACTAGCATCGGCGTAACCCTTTATGACGAGCTCTTCCTCACCTCCATAAACTAGGAACATCTCTTTAGTCCTTTTCAGGTACTTGAAAGTAGTCTTTACCACTGCCCAGTGACTCTCACCTGGGTTTCCATGGTATCTACTTGTTAGGCTTATTGCAAAAGCAACACCAGGCCTTGTACATATCATGGCATACATGATGGATCCGATTGTCGAGGCATACAGAATCCTACTCATCCTGCTTCGCTCATCAGATGTTGAAGGACTCTGAGTCTCGCTTAGCCTTATACCATGTGAGAGTGGCAAGAACCCTTTATTCGCCTCACTCATGTTGAACCGCTTCAACACTTTATCTATGTACGTGCTCTGGCTTAAACCAAGCAGCCTCCTCGATCTATCTCTATAGATCTTAATGCCTAAAATATAGACAGCCTCACCAAGGTCCTTCATCAAAAACTTGCCATTCAATGATTCCTTGACCAAGTTTAGCATCGAAACATTGTTCCCGATCAACAATATGTCATCCACATACAAGATCAAAAACACTATAGAGCTCCCACTTAACTTCTTGTATAAACAAGAGTCCTCTTTGCTTTTGATGAAACCGAGACCAGTGACGACCTCATCAAAATGAATGTTCCAACTCCGTGATGCTTGCTTCAACCCATAAATGGATCTCTTGAGCTTTCATACCTTACTAGTGCTAGTCGGATCGACAAAACCCTCAGGATGTATCATATACACATCCTCGGTTAAATTTCCATGTAGGAAAGCCGTTTTGACATCCATCTGCCATATCTCGTAATCGAAATATGCAGCTATAGCTAGTATGATCCTCACTGATTTCAGCATCGCTATCGGTGAGTAAGTCTCGTCGTAGTCAATTCCTTGAACTTGTCCATAATCTTTAGCGACAAGCCGAGCTTTGTGGATCTGAACATTTCCATCCACGTCGGTTTTCTTCTTAAAGACCCATTTGCAACCAATGGCCGTTACACTAGGCGGCGGATCAACCAAGTCACAGACTTGATTCTCATCCATGGACTTTAACTCGGATCTCATGGCCTCCAGCCATGCCTCGGAATCTGGGCTCACCATCACTTCCGCATATGTGGCCGGCTTGTCGCTTTCTAGCAACAATACATCGCACACTCTACGCAATCTTTCCGACCTCCATGGTTCCGGTGCCGCTTCCACTACGGGTTCACTGACTGACTCCGGTATGATCTCATCACTAGCCAAGCCGTCCCCGAGTGGTTCTCGAATTTCTTCGAGTCGGACCGTCCTCCCACTGGCCTCCCGACTGAGAAACTCTTTCTCAAGGAAAACCCCGTTCCGAGCAACAAACACTTTGTTCTCTTCCTGGTTGTAGAAGCTATATCCCAAGGTTTCCCTCGGATATCCCACGAATATGCATTTATCCGATTTATGTGTAAGCTTGTCTGACATAAGTCGCTTGACAAATGCTTAGAAAAGACGAACTGGGACTCTTCCCGGTCCACATCTCATGTGGTGTCTTGTCTATGGATTTTGATGGTACCCTGTTAAGTGTGAAAGCTGCAGTTTCTAGAGCGTATCCCCAGAATGACAAGGGTAAATCCGGTTTGCTCATCATTGACCGGACCATGTCCAACAAGGTCCTATTCCTCCGTTCCGACACGCCGTTTCTCTGTTGCGTACCCAGAGGTGTGAGCTGAGGTACTATACCTCGACTTTTCAGATGATCATCAAACTCCTGGATCATGTACTCACCTCCACGATTAGATCGCAGAAGCTTTATAGTCTTGCCGAGCTGATTCTCAACCTCGCTCTGAAACTCTTTGAACTTTTCAAAAGTTTCTGACCTGTGCCTCATCAAATAGATATATCCATATCTACTCAAGTCGTCGGTAAAAGTCACGAAGTACTGATAGCCACCTCTGGCAGTTGTGCTCATTGGACCACACACATCACCGTGTATAAGTTCCAACAACTCGGACGCCCTCTCGCAACTCTTTGCGAAAGGAGTGTTGGTGTCAAAACCGGCGGATCTCGGGTAGGGGGTCCCGAACTGTGCGTCTAAGGCTAATGGTAACAGGAGATTGAGGACACGATGTTTTACCCAGGTTCGGGCCCTCTCGATGGAGGTAATACCCTACTTCCTGCTTGATTGATCTTGATGATATGAGTATCAAAAGAGTTGATCTACCACGAGATCAGAGAGGCTAAAACCCTAGAAGCTAGCCTATGGTATGATTGTTGTTGATGATGGTTGTGAGTCCTAGGGACTAAAACCCTTCGGTTTATATAGACACCGGAGGGGGCTAGGGTTACACAGAGTTGGTTTACAGAGAAGGAGATCTACATCCTAATCGCCAAGCTTGCCTTCCACGCCAAGGAGAGTCCCATCTGGACACGGGACAAAGTCTTCTGTCTTGTATATTCATAGTCCAACAGTCCGGCCAAGTATATAGTCCGGCTGTCCGGATACCCCGTTATCCAGGATTCCCTCAGTAGCCCCTGAACCAGGCTGCAATGACGATGAGTCCAGCGCGTAGATTGTCTTCGGCATTGCGAGGCGGGTTCCATCTCCGAATACTCCAAGATAAATTACGAACACAAGGACCGTGTCCGGCTCTGCAAGATAACATTCCATATACCATCGAAGAGAGAATAATAATAATCCACGAATCTAATCTGCTGACAATTCTTTGAAAAGTGACATCACGCCACGATTCGGTTTTTATTCGAACCGTTTTCTACAACCTGCTTCCGCACACATCGCGAGGCGGTTTCCTTGGCACGTCTTGTCAAAGCAGAGATCGTGTCCCCTTATCACGGGATCTCCATCAATGCGGGTATGGGTAACCCAACCAGCGCCAGTAATCGAGGCACCTGGAAAAATAAGAGATTTCGAGAGGCAAGTGGGGAGGCGCACATTCGCATCGCTTTTATAAAGGGGCAGAAACCTCCCATTTTCACCCACGCCTTCTTCTTCCTTCGCTCATCCGTTCTTACACCCTCGAGCTCCAGCGCCCAAGTTCTCACCTTCTCCGTAAGACCGCGGCATGTCCGGAGCGGGAGGCAAGTGGATGGCCTCCCCTGTCACAGAGGAGAACATTACCAAGCTTCGGGAAGCCAGATACCTGGCCGCAAATATCGCACACAGGCTTCCAACAGAGGGACAGATTACCCCTACACCGAAGTCTCGGGAGAGAGTGGTATTTCTCCCTCATTTTGTCCATGGACTAGGGTTTCCACTCCACCCTTTCGTTCGTAGGCTCATGTACTATTACGGGCTAGATTTTCATGATCTGGCCCCGAATTTCGTCCTCAACATCTCGGCGTTCATCGTCGTGTGCGAGGCCTTCCTCCGCATCAAGCCTCACTTCGGCCTATGGTTGAAGATCTTCTGCGTGAAGCCGAAGATCGTGAGTGGCCAACAGGCGGAGTGCGGATGTGCCATGGTGAGCAAAATGCCCAATGTTATATGGCTCGATGGCTCCTTCGTGGAGTCCATAAAGGGGTGGCAATCAGGGTGGTTCTATATCACCGAGCCGCGTGATGCCAACTGGGTGGCGGCCCCCAAATTCAGATCCGGAATCCCCACACGGCTCACCTCCTGGGAGAAGAAGGGGCTGGCCTGGGGCGAACCCACGGAGCTAGCCGGACTCGAGACCTGCCATAGAAGTATGAGGGAAAAGAAGATCAAGCTCGTCAACGTGGTCCAGGTTGTGCTCATTCGCGGATTCTCCCGTGTCAAAGATGGGCATTTGATATGTGGGAGTTCGACCCGGCCGAACACCAGATGCTGCTAGAGCTCTTCGACACAACGCACAAAGAAATCTGGAAGGTTCTGTTCAAGACCGGCAAAGTCCCTCCTCCACTTTCCAAGGACCGGGGGAGGCCGGGACGCCGAAGAAGGGCAAGGCGTCCCTTCCAGATCAATCCACTACCGCCGCTTTTAGTGACGAGGAGTGGCTGCCCAGGGGCAAACCCCGGTCGAGGTCATAAGTATCCGCATTCCATAATATTTTTTCGTACGACTTTCGACCTCATAGTTTGTAATGACACCGAACACGTATATGCAGTCCGGCCGGGTCCGATCTCGAGGAGTCCTCTTCGGAGGAGTCTCTGAATGAGTCGGAGATGAATTCGGTCCCGTCGGCGACCTCTCCACGACCCGTGGATGACACCGAGGTGTTGTCCCGGAGGATGCCAGAGCAGGAGGCGACGGTTCCGGAGATGCCCCAAGGCAAAATCTCGGGCGCTGGACACATGGGGGATGAGAACCCCATGGATTATGCTGACGGGATCCATAGAAAGTCTGGCTCTCGGCGGGTTACTGCACCGGAGCCTACAAAGGTTCCGGATTCCGGTAATCAGTCCCTCGGGAAGGAGGGCGAGTCGGCCGTGCCGATGACCTCCGCCCAGCCGGAGGCATCGGATAATTTGTTGGAAGTTCTTTGAGGCGCTTACATCGAGGATGAACACCGTACACTTATGGGTACGGTGATTGAGAAGGTTCGGTCCGCCAAGAGCGGATTGTCCGAAGCCTGCACTAGCCTGCTAACAGGCTTTGAGGTAAAGAAAGTGTGAGGAAATATCACCTGATAGATAGTAGCCCTGATGCTCTGGTTGGTGTTCGGAAAGAAAAGCCAAACAGAGGCTCAACTAAAAAACCGCAGGAAGCTAATAGTATTTGTTTGTATGAATCAAATGGGCACTGCCGCTGACCGCCGCTGCACGCACGACCGAGGTTGCCGGACTCAAGCGCGAACTGGGGCAGGCCGAAGAAGAGCTCGGCCTCGTGAAGAAGCAGCTCGAGGTGAACAGAGGTGAGAAAACCCCCGTCCATATGTCATATAGAGGATAAAAAGTTGGTGATTCTAAGAAAAAGCATCATGGCTTTTGACAGGGACCGCAACCAAAGTGGCGGCCCTGAAAGAAGCGCTGTCCACGGCCAAAGCCAAGGCGGATACTAAGTGCACCGAGTGAGAGAAGTAAGATGCTCGGGTGGGAGAGGTACAACAGGAGCTGCAGGAGCTCGGCCAGAAGTTTGGCTCCCTGGAGCATGACTACAAGACGCAAGCGTCTGAGCTTGTAAAGGCCCTCCAGAGTGCGGCCGACGCCAAGGCCGAAGCCCAAAAGGCCCTCCAGGAAATCCAGGCGGCCAAGAAGATAGCGGAGGGTAAGGCATTCTTTATGCAAAGCAAGCATGTGGAGGAGTCATTTCTTTTACTTACACGAATCCGGAGCTCTCCAGGGGCATTCGCAGATCTGCCACACAACATTTCGGATGTTGCAGAGTCTATCGTGCTGAAGAGGGGAGCTCTACAGAGAAGCTATTCTGGTCCCAATATACTGGGGCCAAACACCCGATGCCTCTGAGTGACCAACTGAAGCAACTGGTCGAACTCCACAATGCGGCCGAACAGGCCATGGGGGACCTCATAGTCCGGATGTGGCGTGGCGAGCCCCTGCCCGGCAGCTACTTCGGCCTGGTGAAGCGGATGGTGCATGCATGTCCATGGCTAGAAGTTATCAAGCAGTCCACATGTATTGAGGGTGCCTGACGGGTCTTTGCCCGCGCGAAGGTGCATTGGGGCAAGCTGGACGCTGAGAAGCTCATGAAGGATGGACCCTCGGAGGGCAAGGAGCATCGCTGCCCCGAGAAATATTATGATGGCATTCTGAAAGGCGCTCGTCTTGTGGCGGATGAATGTCCTAAGAACATAATTTTTGAGTGAACGTACTCATGTCTTCCGTGTAATACGAGAACGAGTTTATTTGTGCTATGCAACACTTTGTTTGATTTAAAATATTACCTTCTCTGTGTTCGTTTATCAAAATCTGAAAGTAGGCCAGTCATCGGCTTCCGCCCCCTTGTAACTAGTACTGGGGTGTTCGTGGAGACCCAAACACTCTTTATCCAAAGTTTTGGTCCTTTAAGGAGGTGTTTGGCGCAGCGAACAAGGTAATCAGACTATTCGGCTTTATAACTCTCACTTGACCATAGAAGTCTACAATTTTAAATTTCGGCGAAGCCCCTAGTATTCGGAAAGCCGAACTGGGGCGTTATACACGCCTAAATCGGACGAAGCCGATTCCTTGCCTTAAGCGGAAAAAATCTTTAGGGATTTTGGTACCTCGCGAATAGCGACCAGCTCTTGCCGCATCATGACGGCCAGTTTTCGGCTTTCTCTACTGAGGTGCTCGTCCGGAAGAACCGGGATACAATTGCAGTAGTTCTCCCTGCGCTACCTTAGCCGATATAACGGAACATAAGGTACCAAAACAAGGGATCCGGGCTAACCCAACTATTGACCCAAGACATGATTCGGAGCTGATGCATATAATGCTATATGTTCGGGGTGCCGCACTGTTGAAAGTGTTCGGACTTTCCTTGCCATAGTATGGGGCTCAATAAGAAGCCCCTGGCAAACCGACCGTACCAAAACATACGGATGCAATATTGAATAAATATTCAACAGAAAATATGAGGATAGTAATAAGAAGCTGACGCTACGTACTATTTCCAATACGGTAAGACCTAGGTGTACAATTGATGTGTTAAGCAATAAAAAATAGGACTATTTGACATGTCCTATCCAAGGGCAGGCTACATGCGGGTATGTAAGGACAGGTATAACGATCATTGAAGAAGACCACCTGAGTATTCCCTTGTGTGCAAAAGCCTCTTGCCTCCTGGGTGCCCCCTCAATGATGAGTCCGGTTATCCGATCTCTTTTGAAGGGGCTGCCCGAAAGTGGGGTCCTGAAAAAAGGAAAAAAAGGTATGCGGGCCTCCTGGCGGCTGAACCGCACTCTGGCCACATTGTCATCGCCTCCACCTATGCCCATGGTATTTTTAGTGCGTAATTGTGCACATGTGGTACGAACGCCGCTTGAATGGGGCTGGGGTGGAGGCCGGATTGCTAATCGAGCTTCTGGCGTGCCTGACTGTCCTGTTGCGGGGTGGTCCGGGCTTGCTTGACGGTGTTTGGAGATGTCGTTGCCGGATTGGCTGTTTGTCGGAGGAGGCTGCATTGTACTTCTGCCGCGAGGGCCGCAGTATGTTCTTCCGTACGGAGGGAGCGATCCGTATTTCCATTAACTGTTATGACCCCGCGAGGTCCTGGCATCTTGAGCTTGAGGTATGCATAGTGCGGTACCGTGTTGAAACGAGCGAACGCGGTTCGTCCAAGTAGTGCGTTATAGCCACTACGGAAAGAGACGACATCGAAGATTAACTCCTCGCTTCGGAAGTTATCCGGGGATCCGAAGACCACTTCCAGTGTTATTGAGCCCGTGCATCGGGCTTCTACCCCTGGAATTACACCTTTGATGGTGGTTTTGGTGGGTTTGATCTGTGACGGATCGATGCCCATTTTGCACACTGTATCCTGATAATGCAGGTTCAGGCTGCTGCCACCGTCCATGAGGACTCGCGTGAGGTGGAATCCGTCGATGATTGGGTTAAGGACCAATGCGGCTGAGCCGCCGTGACGGATGCTGGTGGGATGGTCCCTACGATCGAAGGTGATCGGGTAGGACTACCATGGGTTAAATTTTGGGGCGACGGGCTCCATCGCATAGACGTCCCAAAGTGCACGCTTTCTCTCCCGCTTGGGGATGTGAGTGTCATAAATCATGTTCACCGTTTTGACCTGGCGGGGAAATTTTCTTCTGTCCTCCAGTGTTCGGACGCCAAGGCTCCTTGTCATCATCACAGTGCAGCCTCTTGTCCTTGTTCTTGGCATTTATCTTGCCAGCCTATTTGAACACCCAACAATCTCTGTTAGTGTGATTGGCTGGTTTATCGGGGGTGCCATGGATTTGGCACGAGCGGTCAAGTATGCGGTCCAGACTGGACGATCCCAGATTGTTTCTTTTGAACGGCTTCTTCCGCTGACCGGATTTGGAGCTGCTAAATCCGGCATTGATTGTCGTATCCTCCGCATTGTCGCCATTATTTCGATGCTTGTGTCTATTGCGTCGTGGCTTTCCGTTACTATCACGGGTGTCCGAAGTACCAGGGTTTCCAGGCGCTGTGTTGCTGCGAGCCAGCCAGCTGTCCTCACCCTCACAAAAGCGGGTCATTAGTGCCGTGAGGGCCGCCATGGTCTTCGGCTTTTTGGCCGAGGTGTCGGGCAAGCCACTGGTCGCGGATATTATGCTTAAAGGCCGCCAGGGCCTCAGCGTCCGGACAGTCAACAATTTGGTTCTTTTTAGTGAGAAACTGAGTCCAGAATTTCCTGACTGACTCTCCGGGCTGTTGGGTAATGTGACTTAAGTCATCAACATCCGGTGGACGTACATAGGTGCCCTGGAAGTTATCAAGGAATGCGTCCTCAAGATTTTCCCAACTGCCAATGGAGTTTGCTGGCAGGCTATTCAGCCAGTGTCTAGTTGGCCCTTTAAGCTTTAGTGGGAGATACTTGATGGCATGTAGGTCATCACCACGGGCCATGTGAATGTGGAGAAGAAAATCCTTGATCCACACCACGGGGTCTGTTGTGCCATCGTATGACTTGATGTTGACGGGTTTAAACCCTTCTGGGAATTCATGTTCCATTACTT